>NW_026111796.1:87500-190000 GCF_024679095.1 Eriocheir sinensis
AAGCAAGAAGGGAGAATAAAATATATAATTATATTATACGAGAGAGAGAGAGAGAGAGAGAGAGAGAGAGAGAGAGAGAGAGAGAGAGAGAGAGAGAGAGAGAGAGAGAGAGAGAGAGAGAGGAAAATTAAATATATAAATAACGAGAGAGGGAAAGGAAGAATTGGAATAAAGAGAGAGAGAGAGAGAGAGAGAGAGAGAGAGAGAGAGAGAGAGAGAGAGAGAGAGAGAGAGAGAGAGAGAGAGAGAGAGAGAGAGAGAGAGAGAGAGAGAGAGAGAGAGAGAGAGAGAGAGAGAGAGAGAGAGAGAGAGAGAGAGAGAGATGAAACAGGAAATAAATATATAAATAACGAGAGAGGGAAAGGAAGAACTGGAATAAAGAGTGCCTTGAGGTGTCAGGATGGCAGTCCCTCCAGCATTCACTATGCCCAGGTATCAAGTATCCGCACCCACACTTATGGTAGGCTGAGTGCATCCTATGATCTGGTGGTGATGCGGCTGAGGCTGGGCTATAGATATTACTGGGAGGTCAGTGGGGCTGACCCTGTACCTTGCCGCTTGTGTGTCAGGCCAGGGGGTCACACGCTCAAACACTATGTCCTGCAATGTTCTGCTATTAGTGCCTACCGCCCACAGGGCCACTGGGACCTGCCTGGGCTGGCGGGCTGGCTCATTAACAATAATGTTCCTTCAGCTGTGCTTAGTGAGTATCCTGCATTTGCCCCTAGATTGTAGTCCATATGTACAGTCCCTTATGTTTGCTCCCTTGACTAAATCAAGGCCTTTATATTTTTAACACTTGTCCCCTACCATAGTATCTTTTTAGTTTCCTGGTGCTTCTTACACATGTATCCTTAGTTGTATAATCACACTCTGTACTGCCTGGGGGTTGGGATGGCATGCTCCTCCTTTCCTTTGTTGTTTTACTTGCAACAATAAACTATCAATCAATCAAGAGAGAGAGAGAGAGAGATGAAGGAAGAGACAGGAGATAAATAAATATATAAATAACGAGAAAGGGAAAGGAAGAACGGGAAGAGAGAGAGAGAGAGAGAGAGAGAGAGAGAAAGCAACGGACAGCTGTGTTGGGGTTAAGAAGGGCACACCTCCAAGGTCAGGAGGAGGCGCCTCCGGGAAAGGCGTCCGCGTACCCAGGAGCGAAAGAGGAGGAGGAGGAGGAGAGAAGAGGAGGAGGAGGAGGAAGGCATGAGAAAGAGGGAGAAGATAAGAAATATTAGAAGAAAATGAAGGAGTAGGAAAAGGAGGAGGATGAAGAGGAGACGGAAGGCATGAGGAAAGAGAAGGAAAGGAGGAGGAGGAGGAGGAGGAGAAGAAGAACAAAAAAAATGAAGGAAGAGGAAGATGGAGAAAACGAAGAGAAGAAAAAGAAGGAAAAGAAGAGAACGGAGCAAGAGAGAGAAGGAGGAGGAGAGGAGAGGGAAAAGAAAACTAGAATGTAAAGAGAGGAAGAAAAGGCGAGAAAACAAAAGGAAGAAGAAGAAAAAAGTACAGACTTGAGGAGATAGAGAGATAGAGATAAAGATAGAGACAAAATGATAATAAACGGAATGAGAAAAGATGACAGTAAAAGGATATATACAGAACAGGATTGAAAAAATACAATAAAAATGATGAGAGGAAAAAATAAGAAAGATGGCAAGAGAAAATATGATTAGGAATAGAAGTAGAAAAATAGAAGCAAAAATGTTAAGAGATATAAAAGAATAATAAAATACAGTAAAATACGTTTCTTGAGAAACTAAACAGACAGACAGATAGACGGATACCCACCCTTCTCCCCCTCCCTCTTCCGTTCCCGCCATCCCTTCCTGCCATACTCTCCCTTCCCAACCCTTCCTTCCCTTCCCTACCCTCCCTTCCATTCCTCTCCTTTCCTTACCCTTTTTTCCGATCCTTTTCCTTCCCATCCCTTCTCTTCCCTTCCCTTTCCTTTCCCTTCCTTCCTTTACCATCCTATCGGTTCCCTTCCCTTCCCAACCAATCGGAAAAAAAGAGTTAGGAAAGGAAAAAGGAATGGAAGGGAGGGGTAGGATAGGAAGAGGAGAGTATGGAAGGAAGGGATGGAGGAAGGAAAGGGATGGGAAGGGAAAGTATCGGAAAAAGGATAAGGAAAGGAAAGGAAAGGAATGGAAGGGTAGGAAGGAAAGGGAAGGGATGGGAAGGCAAGGGAACAGATGGAATGGTAAAGGAAGGAAAGGGAAGGGAAAGTATCCCTTCCCTTCCCTTTCCTTTACCATCCCATCTGTTCCCTTCCCAACCCTATACCCTTGCCTTCCTAACCCTTCCCTACCTTTCCCTTCCCGACGCTTTTCTTCCCTTCCCTTCCCTTCCTCTCCCTTCCCTGCCTTTCCCGGTCCTCCCCTTCTCATCACATCCCTTCCCTTCCCTACCCATCCGTTCCCTACCCGTGACGTCCCTTCCCTTCCCTTCCCTTCTCAACCTATCCCAACCCATAAATACCTTCCCTTTCCATTGCTTCCCTTCCCTTCCCTTCCCATCCCTTCCCTTCTCATCCCATTCCTTACTTCCTCTCTCAACCCATTCATACCCTTCTCTTCACAATCCTTCCTTTCTCAACCTTTCCCTACCATTCCCTTCCTAACCCTTCATTTTCGTTTCATTTTCTTCCCTTCCTCTCTCTCTCTCTCTCTCTCTCTCTCTCTCTCTCTCTCTCTCTCTCTCTCTCTCTCTCTCTCTCTCGTCCCGACAAACGCTCTAGCCAATGTCATGAACACACACACTTTTGTCTATTTTTAGCTCTCCCAAACCACCTCCCTCTCCCCTTCTAGTGTAGCCTATTTAATTAGTAGGGGAGAGCGGTGATGATTCGGACAGTGGGATGGTCCGGCCATAGCACTTATTGTAAAGTGTATGGGACTGAGTGCCGCGAGATTTTGTGTGAATGTGCAAAACTTTGTTGCCTTGGCCCACAAAGGGACAACCACGCCCTCAGAGCTGTTATTTTCGATGCAAGTCCTACTTTATGATTTATTGCATCTCATATGTAATATTGTCAGGGTGTATCGTAAGCTCTCGCTTCAAAAACGTGCCAATTAGCGAGATGTAAATTATTTCGGTGACGCAGCGATGCCCGGCGAAGGTGTTGCCGTGTATCACCCGTGAAGCCTCGTGCTGGAAAAGGACGTGACCACACATTTGCTTTTTAGAGTCGTGATGATTCGGACGGTGGATTTTTTCATGATTTTTATTACATTTATATCAATTTAAACATTATAGGTGTTGCAACGATTATAAAAAGGTTAATTTGGTTGATTTATATTCCGATATTATGCTTGTGAAAAGAGAAGGAAGACATATCAAAATTTTTGAGATTCCTTGTAGCTCTCTTTTATTTTTTTCCCTCTAAATATTGAGAGGATACTTTTGTCCTTATACAAATGTTTTGTAGAAGATATAATCTTGTTTATTAGCCAATCAAGCTTAAGTTATATTAATATTATGGCGAGTATTGTGAGTGTCCGTACCACCCACCTCCCTGGCCGAGCCATCGCCGCGGGTGGGGATGGCTCGCACGATTTAGAGACTTGTCTCTCGTCGCCTACATCTGAAAACTGGAAATAGCTACGAGCGTCATATTAGCAGCCTAAAGAGCCAGATGATGGAGGAACATTTTGAGATCAACAAAATTACACTACTTCTTAAACTTCTTCTAAAAATATTTTTCTGAAAAGAGAAAGGGAGAGAAAGAAAGGAAGAAAAGGAAACAGAATGGAGGAGATAAAAGAAGAGAAAAAGAGAGAAAGGAAGAAGAGAAAAGATACGAAGGGAAGAATTAAAGAGGAGAGAAAGGATAAGAAAGGAAGGAAGCGAAACATAAGAGAGAAGGAGAGGAAAGAGAAACGGAAAAGACGGAGAGAAAAGAGAAAAACGATGCCATAATTAAGGTCTGATTATATTCCCTTTATATTTAAACTAACTTAATATTCCTTGATTCAACCTTAAAAGTCATAATAAAAGATAATTAAGAGAAAAAATACATATAAAAATGAACCGCTAGAACGAGGAGAGAGATACGAACGGAGGAAAAGAAGAGAAAGGAAGGAAGAAGAAAGGCAGAAAGAAAGGAGGAGAAAGAGAAAGAGAGAAAGGAAGAAAGAAGAGAAAAAAAAAGAACCGCTAGAACGAAGAGATACGAACGGAGGAAAAGAAGAAAAGGGATGAAAAAAGAAAGAGCAAGGAAGATAAGGAGACAAAAGAGTTATAAATATTGAAAAGAGAAAGAAAGAAAAGAGGAAGAGAAAAGAAAAAGGAAAAAGGAAACTGCTAGAACGAGGAGAGAGATACGAACGGAGGAAAAGAAGAAAAAGGATGAAAAAAGAAAGAGAAAGGAAGATAAGGAGACAAAAGAGGAAGAGAAAAGGCAAAGAGAAAGAAAGAAAAGAGGAAGAGACAAGGGAAAAGAAAAAAAGGAGCCGCTAGAACGCGTCGACTCGGTTTGTTTACGTTTTGCCGCGGGGAGCTGCACGTGTGGGCGGCGTTCAAAAAGATTTACGTTTATTTCACGTTCCTGACCTCGCCCGCCTATAAAAGTAAGTAGGCCTATGGGAGAGACCTTGGGGCATCGGTAAGCTTATAGTTGGGCGGTCTAGTGGAGCGGTAGGCCTATAAATATGGGTGCTAGGTGAGGGTTAGGTAAAATTTTCTACTACGTACTCTCTTCCTCCTCCTCCTCCTCCTCTTCCTCTCTCTTCCCTCTTCCTGCAGACCTTAAATTTGAGTGTAAGGTCAAGTTTAGGGCTTATGCTATAGCTGCTACTACTACTATAGGTGCGCGTCGCCTCAGAGCTCATCTTTGTCACATCCTGCGTTGTAACAGGGCGGGCGTGACATCGGAGTTACCACAGTGTGCCTTCCCCAGGTCCTCGTTGCTCCAGGGCGTAGCTCCGTTACCCTGGGGGGCCTATGGGGGTGCGGGGTACAGGCACCCATCGCTCCGGGACACCTTGCCTCAGTGCTCATCTCTGTCAAATTAAAGACTCAAGAGGTAAGCTTGTGACAGGTGAAGTTTGGGGTCTAGAGCATAGCTACTCATTGCCTTGGTGCTCATCTCTGTCACATTGGGTTACCACAGTGTGTTCCTTACCCAGGGGTCCTGAGGTACACCTATGGAAGGATGAACAGCTCAATACTAAGTTACATGAAGAGAGAAGGAAGTGAAAAAAAGGTTTAATATATAAACAGATGATTGAAACAGCATTCAATTAATAAGACTGACTCTGCAAAATATTTAGGAAAGCGTGCACAGCCACCTCTGGCCAAGTTAATACTTACAACATGGATTATTTTTACTCCCTGAATGCAGTGCATTAACAAAGGACTTCCTAGAAATAGAAGGGGTTGAGAGGAGCAAAGTCCCCTGTTCGCTAGGTTACGTAAAGTAAGGCTTGGTTAGTTTAAATATACTGGGCAGGCAGCGAGGGTGGCAGGAATACAGTGCAGGGCAGGGGTGGCCCACTACGCGGGCCAGTGTTGTGAAAATGCCTGCTGCAGAAATGAGTGGCTCTGGTGTCTACCATGCATGGGGCAATATACAGCAGAAAACATTAATATGCCTGGTTTTTTTCTGGTTTGTCCACTTTTTTCCTCAATAAGCGTGGGTGTGATTCTAGAGATTTTGGATAAGCAAGTCGCTGGCGTCCAACGCTCACTGGGGGAACACACACACAGCGGCAAAAAACATTAATTTGCCTGGTTTTGTTCTGGTTTGTCCACTTGTGATCTTGGTGAGCGCTGAGTATAATCAGTAAGCAAATTGAACCTCTCTGTCAGCTATGTTGAGGCAGTGGGAGGTGACGGGTGTACAACAGGGATTGAAAAGTCAATCAAATAGTGATATCTGGAAGTGAATACTATCTCCATAATAAACAGCATCATATTTTGTCCAGAAATAAGCAGTCAGCATCTCAAAATTAGTAGGCGACCCTCTCGTGAATAATCCCACCTGAGGTTTTGTGCCCCGGGAGGCCTGGAATGCCTGTAAATATGAGTTGATGGTGGCAGGAATGCATATTTCTGAAGTCTGTACAGGTGTGTTCTGCCTACTCTGGAACAGGGCAGGGTAGATTATTTTTTATTTATTATTATTTTATTTTTTTTACATCTCCGCCTGTAGCGCCGGTAGGCTTTCTTCATGGGCCTGGATGGTGGTCGGCTCAAGCCTGTCATGGCGCAGGCAATTTTTATAGTGGCGCCAGTTATGCTTGGCTCATGCTGCCCCCCGGAACTCATTCTTGATTCACTGGGCGGTTTCTTCTTCAGTCTGGATTGATGGGTGGTCTTCTGGACAGCATGTGGGTAGTCTGTGGCCACTTGGCGGTTAGGCTATGTAAGGTTAGGTAGGAAGTATTACAGGTAATGTTGAGCGGGAATCACAATGAAAGTATTTTCCAGAATGGCCCGTGGTTAGTTTTCAAGTTACAGCCGAGCGTCTTCACTCAGGAACCACATACCTGCAGAGACTTCAGGAATATGCAGCCCGGCGGTGTGTTTAGGCAGGAAGGCAAGGCAGACAGACTGGTTACATTGATAGCACTGTGTCTCCTGATGCAGGCAATGCTATTTTGTTCCTGGTGGCTCCCCTGTCTCTCTGTTGGCACCTTTTGTTCTTACTTACACTAAATATAAAGTAATAAAGAAGAAAGAAAAGCAAATGTGGTAAATGTATAGTTTAGTTCTGCTGCCTCAAAATATCACCATGATGTGAGAAGGCACACAAAACTAACTTAATAAAGTAATGGTAAATAAATGACAGTAATAATTGATAAATAAATAATTGCTAATGAGTTAAATCTTAGTTATGTCATAAGTGCCATGCCAATTATTATTATCATTATTATTATTATTACTATCATCATTATCATTATTATTATTATTATTATTATTATTATTATTATTATTATTATTAATATCATTATTATTGTTATCATTATTATTATCATTATTGAAGGAAAGAATATAAGGTTCTAGTCTTTGGTAATTGTTGCTACTACTACTACTACTGCTACTAACTAACCTAAAGTAACCTTGATAGTTTTGTTTTCTCCCTTGAAACAGTGATTGCCCAAAATAATCATAAAGAAAAAAAGGAAAAAGAAAAGTCAGTCCAGGTATATAAATGTGTAGCATAGTTCAGCCACCTCAGAAAGCCACAACAAAACTAACCTAACCTAACCTGGATAGTTTCGTTCTCTCTCTCTCCTGAAACTCTGAGAAGTTGTGCGTCAGTAAAACAGCCTTGCAAGCCTCCCTGCCTCATGTAACTGCCATGATGGGAAGGTTCACAAAACTAACGTAGCCTTACCTGGATACATTTTCTCTCTGTCTCTTTAAACTCAGAATTTTGGCATCAGTAACACAGCTTTCCTGCCTCCTGTAACTCATAACACTGCCATGGTGGGAAGGTTCACAAAACTAACGTAACCCAACCTGGATACTTTTTCTCTCTCTGTCTCTTTAAACTCAGAATCTTGGCATCAGTAACACAGCTTTCCTGCCTCCTGTAACTCATAACACTGCCATGGTGGGAAGGTTCACAAAACTAATGTTACCTAACCTGGATAAGTTTTATTTTCCTTCTCTGGAAAATAAACAATTGAAATACCTAAACAGAAATAAAGAAAGATGGCAGTGTGACCCTTCTGGTGTACCATGAACCTATAGGAAAGTATTATCATTATAACTCTGTGCCCTGTGTCCCCAGCTGTGTGAAGAAGCTGAGCAGCGTCTCCCTGGCCTGGGCGTGGAGTGAGCTGGTCCCCTCATCACCAGCACCATAGACCAGGGGATGAGGTGCTCCTGGCCCTCCGGCACACCCTCCTGGGCGGACCAGAGGATGTCCACTGTGCTGGTGAGTGGCCTGACCCTTGCATCTCTCTGGGTCATTGTAGTGCTCCAAACTTGCTCTTTTTCTGTGGCCTGACCCTTGCATCTCTCTGGGTCATTGTAGTGCTCCAAACTTGCTCTTTTTCTGTGGCCTGACCCTTGCATTTCTCTGGGTCATTGTAGTGCTCCAAACTTGCTCTTTTTCTGTGGCCTGACCCCTGCATCTCTCTGGGTCATTGTAGTGCTCCAAACTTGCTCTTTTTCTGTGGCCTGACCCCTGCATTTCTCTGGGTCATTGTAGTGCTCCAAACTTGCTCTTTTTCTGTGGCCTGACCCCTGCATCTCTCTGGGTCATCATGGGTCATTTCAATTTCAATTGCATATTTTTTCTTCATTGTTCTATTTATTCTCTCTCTCTCTCTCTCTCTCTCTCTCTCTCTCTCTCTCTCTCTCTCTCTCTTTTTTTCCCATTAAAAACAAGCTTGAGCAACACTTCCTTCACCTCAGTATTCACTAAAGTAGAAATGCAAAGTCTTGGTGCCATTTGATTAATATAATTTCACTCAGGGCAGGTTTAAGGGCAGACCGCCCAGTGTGGACCATAAGGTGTGTGTGTGTGGTTTGAATATCTGTGTAAATCTCTCTCTCCCTGAGATCAGCAGCAGCAGGCAAGGTCAAGGAGGGTAAGGTCAAGGACTTCTGCCAAAATGTGTGACCCCAGCATGCAGTAAACTGTGATAAGGAACAATGTTTTGCCCTGTGTGTGTGTGTGTGTGTGTGTGTGTGCAATATGCCTACATGTTACCTATGGTCAATTTTTTAGGTCACTCCACACTCCTATCAAGGCCGTGCTGGACAGGCTCAGTGACGACTCAGACACGTCAAATATCTTCCCTCAGAGGCACTGACAGGTACGCCAACACACTTTGTATGTCTTAGGAAGCAGGCTCACCATTCCTTGTATACAGAATATTACTAGTATTATTGTGCTACTACTACTACTACTAATAATAATAATAATATTGCTGGTTTTGTTATAAGAGATATACTATTACAGTTAGCCTTATAACTTCCTGGACCTCTACTCATTTCACTATATTAACTGCTTTTTACATTGATTAACTTATTTTCTGCTCTCTGTGCTGCTCCCAGGCATTCTTATGCTGCTGCTGCTCAGTGGGATTCCGTTTACAATTCTAATTCTCTGGTTCTGTGTGTTGTGTGTTCTTGTATAGAGTCTCCTAAGGTTATTTGAGTCTCCTTCACTTGCCCTCAGTAACCTTACACTCTGCCATAACCTCTGATACTCGTCAATGGGATTCTGTTTACAATTCTAATTCTCTGGTTCTGTGTGTTGTGTGTGTCCTTGTATAGAGTTTCCTAAGGTTACTTGAGTCTCCCTTCACTTGCCCTCAGTAACCTTACACTCTGCCATAACCTCTACTACTAGTACTACTACTTCTACTACTACTACTACCACCACTCCGCAGGCTTCTACAGTGGTAGGGCTGAAACGACACATCCTGGCGGGGGGCACCTTTGACAGCCCAGGACACACCTCCGCCCCCGCCAGCAACCTCATCACCCGACTGCTAGTTCAGGACCCAGTGCAGTGGTCCAACTCAGAAGAGATTGCTGCCACGAGTACCTGGCTAGTGCCCCCCCTCTTATGTACTAGCCCTGACCTTCAGCGACGACCCCGACCCCATGGAGGTAAGTTTAGGGGAGGGAAGGGGAGGGGAGGAATGGAAAGGAAAGGGAAAGGAAGGAAGCATTTGTGTGTGTGTATTTACCTAGTTTACCTAAAGTTGTGATTTACAGGAACGGAGCTGTGCTGGTGCTGTCCTGCCTTTCCAACTACTTCCATCTAACGTGGCCATAAATGCGCTTATTGACTTAGCCTGCACCACTTCCCTCTCCAGGCCATTCCAGACCCCCACACATCTCTGCAGGAAGCTGTTCTTCTTGATGTCTCTTCTACACATTCCTTTTCTCAACAGTTTTCCATTTCCTCTTAAGTTTCTCTCTTCTCTTATCAAGAGGTCATCTCTATCCGATTTCTCTACACCATTTATCACCCTATACAGTGCTATTAAATCTCCTCTTTCTCTTCTACTTTCCAGTGTAGGGAGGTTCAGCCTCAGCAATCTTTCTTCATAAGGCAGGTCGCTCAGACTAGGTGCCATTTTTGTTGTCGCTCTCTGTATCCTCTCCAGTTTTCTTACGTGTTTCTTAAGTGATGGCGACCAAGCCACTGATGCATATTCTAGTCTAGGGCGTATCAAGGTCACAGTTAATTTCCTTGCCATGTCCTCACCAAGGTATGTGAACGCTGCTCTGATGTTCCTCAGCAGGTTGTGTCTCAGCTGATATTTTATTCACGTCTCTCTGGAGACAAGTTCTCTGTGATCATCACTCCAAGGTCTTTTTCTTCTGTCTTCCTGTCTAACTTATCCTTACCCAACTTATAATGTCCCTCTACTCGCATTCCACTCTTTTCAAATTCAATAACACTGCACTTTTTGGTATTAAATTCCATTTCCCACTTCCTGCTCCACCCCCACACTGTGTCCAGGTCTCTCTGGAGCAGTAAGCAGTCCTCCTCTTTTTCCACTCTTCTCATTATCTTAGCGTCATCGGCAAACAGACTCATATAGCTATCCACTCCTTCTGTCATATCATTAACATATGCTGCAAACATAATTGGGGCCAACACAGAGCCTTGCAGAACTCCACTCATGACATTTTTCCAACTTGATTTCCTGTCTGTAATAGTTGTTCTCATCATCCTGTTCTTCAGAAAATCCTCCATCCACTTTAGAAGACCACCTCCTAATTTACCCACTGTCTCCAGCTTCCACATCAACCTCCTATGTGGCACCTTGTCAAAGGCCTTTTTCAAGTCCAGGTAGACAGCGTCAGGCCATCCATCTCTCTCCTGCACAACATCTGCCACCCTTGAATAGAAACACACCAAGTTTGTCAGGCATGATCTTCCTTTCCTAAATCAGAACTGCCCTTCTGTGATGATTTCATTTTCCTGTAGGTGCTTCCTCCATTTCCTTTTCACAGTTCTTTTGCATATTTTTGACACTACGCTCGTAAGGGAAGCTGGTTGATAATTAAGTGGGTCGTCTCTTCTTCCGCTCTTGTAGATGGGGACTGTGTCAGCTTTTTTCCAGTCCAGAGGGACTACACCCTCAGCCAATGATCTCTTTATAACTTTGTGTATTTTGTCCGCCAATTGATTCCTGCACGCCTTCAGCACCCAGTTGGAAACACTGTCAAGACCCTGTGACTTCCTCACATCTAGATTCTCCATTTCACTAGTTATCTCCTGCACTGTGATTTCTATGTCACACAGGCAGGGCCCTCTTGGGCCTAGTCCAGTTGGTACGTCAAACTTGCTTTCTCTTGTGAATACTTCTTGAAAGCTTTTGTTCATTTCTTCCGCCATCTCCAACTCGTCCTCATACACCTCGCCATTAACTTTCAATTTTGTTATTTCCTCACGCTGTTTTAGTTTCCCGTTTATAAATCTGTAAAATAGCTTCGGTTGGTCTGTGCATTTGTCTGTTATATCCCTTTCAAAATTCAATGTTTCCTCTCTGCATATTCTAATATACTCATTTCTTTCTTGTTTATATAGTTTCCAGACATTCTGCCGTTTCACTCTGCTCCACCTTCTCCAGGCCTCCTCTTTCTCTCTCCTTGCTTCTTTGCATCTCATGTTGAACCCGTCCTTCTTTCCCCTGCAATTCTCTTTCACTTTTGGCACATACTTCTTAACCCCTTCATTGTAAATCTCTAATAATATATTCCATTTTTCTTCCACTCTGCTTGCTTCTTGGAATCTAGACCAGTCTGTGCCTTCAAAATATTTCCCCAGTTCAGTGTAGTTAGTTTTACTAAAATTATGCCTTCCAGTTCTGTGTCTTTCCTTCCTTACTTCTCCTCTTTCTTGTTTTATCTCAAACTGAATCACCACATGACCACTTTTTCCAATTGATAGGTTATAGTCAATGTTTTCAATCACATTTACTTCATTTGTGAAGACTAAGTCCAGGCTGGATGGCTCGTCCTGTCCACTATACCTTGTGAAATCTGATGCCCACCGGGTCACTGTATTCTCCATCATCAGCTTTAGTAACACATTACCCCGTGCTTCCCCTTGTTGTCCAGTCTTCCCAGCTTACTTCTTTACAATTAAAGTCTCCCATAATCATTAATTTGTGCACGCTTTCACCATGTTGTCCAAACAGATTCTAGTATCTCCTAGCATGTTGTTATAGTCCTCCACTGACTATGATGAGGTCTTAGGTGGCACATACACAACTACATGTGTGTGTGTGTGTGTGTGTGTGTTTAATATATATATATATATATATATATATATATATATATATATATATATATATATATATATATATATATATATATATATATATATATATATATATATATATATATATATATATATATATATATATATATATATATATATATATATATATATCTCTCTCTCTCTCTCTCTCTCTCCAGGGGCTTCGTGGTGCAGTGGTTAGCACACTTGGTTCACAACCAAAAGAGCCCAGGTTCGATTCCCGGCGGAGTGGAAACATTTGGGCGTTTTCCGATACCCTACGCCCCTGTCCACCCAGCAGTGAATGGGTACCAGGTATTAATTGGGGGTTGTGTTCTATCTCCTGGGATCTGTTCCCTTCTATAATTCCTTCCCCTCCTGTCTCTCCGGCATATGACCACATGTTGTGCCCAATAAACAAAACTTTCCAACTTTCTTTCCTCTCTCTCTCTCTCTCTCTCTCTCTCTCTCTCTCTCTCTGTGGTTTCTGAGAGTGTCTCTGCCTGTGGTTGTGTTGTGTTTCTGGTGTTTTTGCCTGTGATTTGGCTGTTTCCGAGTGTTCTACGTGGGTTTCAGAGTGTTTCGAGTGTGTTGTTGTGTTTCCGGTGTTTTTGCGTGTGATTTGGTCGTTTCTGAGTGTTCTATGTGGGTTTCAGAGTGTTTCGAGTGTGTTGTTGTGTTTCCGGTGTTTTTGTGTGTGATTTGGCTGTTTCTGAGTGTTCTACGTGGGTTTCAGAGTGTTTCGAGTGTGTTGTTGTGTTTCCGGTGTTTTTGTGTGTGATTTGGCTGTTTCTGAGTGTTCTACGTGGGTTTCAGAGTGTTTTGAGTGTGTTGTTGTGTTTCCGGTGTTTTTGTGTGTGATTTGGCTGTTTCTGAGTGTTCTATGTGGGTTTCAGAGTGTTTTGAGTGTGTTGTTGTGTTTCCAGTGTTTTTGCGTGTGATTTGGCTGTTTCTGAGTGTTCTATGTGGGTTTCAGAGTGTTTTGAGTGTGTTGTTGTGTTTCCAGTGTTTTTGCGTGTGATTTGGCTGTTTCTGAGTGTTCTATGTGGGTTTCAGAGTGTTTTGAGTGTGTTGTTGTGTTTCCGGTGTTTTTGTGTGTGATTTGGTTGTTTCTGAGTGTTCTATGTGGGTTTCAGAGTGTTTCGAGTGTGTTGCTGTGTTTCCGGTGTTTTTGCGTGTGATTTGGCTGTTTCCGAGTGTTCTACGTGGGTTTCAGAGTGTTTCTGGTGGTTTTGCATGTGATTTGGCTGTTTCCGAGTGTTCTATGTGGGTTTCAGAGTGTTTCAAGTGTGTTGTTGTGTTTTTGCGTGTGATTTGGCTGTTTCCGAGTGTTCTATGTGGGTTTCAGAGTGTTTCAAGTGTGTTGTTGTGTTTCCGGTGTTTTTGCGTGTGATATGGGTACGTCGGGTGTTCTTGCATGAGTTTGTCGTGTGTTTCTCGAGTGTTTTTTTTTTTTCCTTTTGCGTTGTGCTTGCAGACACCTCACCCTTTGAATTCCCCTGAGGAGTCGATCTGCTCCTCCTCACTACACCCTCTCTAAATCCCCTAAAGGATTAACCCTTCCTATCCCCCTTCCCTCACCTCACCTAAGCCCCCCCACCCTCGCTCACCTCACCCCCTCTCTGCTCCTCACTACAAATCCCCTAGAGGATTAGCCCTTCCTACCCCTCCCAAAATGTCGAGTCCGTTCTGGTGGGGCACCGAAAGGGAATTTCCCTGATTAGGCGTTGTCAGATGTACTAGCAACAATTATTGTCTTATTGTTAGACTACTTCTAAATGAAACTTCATAATAGTGTATTTATATAAAATTATAATAAGGATGTATAGAGAGCTCTGAATATTGTTCTAGTGGAATGATAGCAATGACTTTGTATAAATACCACAAAATGTGGCAGCTCTGTTCTCCAATGTTGCCCTTTTTGAGGCTGGGTCAAGGGTACAGTGACCGCGCTAATCCGCAGGTAAACGAGAGGTCAATTCTCATGATAACCCGACACACACACACACACACACACACACACACACACACACACACACACACACACACACACACACACACACACACACACACTGAGAGAGAGAGAGAGAGAGAGAGAGAGAGAGAGAGAGAGAGAGAGAGAGAGAGAGAGAGAGAAGCACAGTACTTGTAACGGTAGCTTCTCAGCTCACTTTTTTACAGGGCGTTCTGTTGTCTGTCGACTGTGTCTCTCCAGGCAGCATCTTGAGACAAGACTGCAGGAGCAGGAATAGAAGATGGAAGCAGGCCAGAATAAAATAATAGAGCTTTCTCTCCCCAGGCAGCATCTCGAGACAAGACTGCAGGAGCAGGAAGAGAAGATGGAAGCAGGCCAGAATAAAATAATAGAGCTTTCTCTCACCAGGCAGCATCTCGAGACAAGACTGCAGGAGCAGGAAGAGAAGATGGAAGCAGGTCAGAATAAAATAATAGAGCTTTCTCGCACTGTTGCCTCCTTGCAGGAATTCATCCAGGCTAACGTTGCTGTGGTGCCAAACCCTTCTCCAACCGCCCCCTTGCCCTCAGCGGTACCGTCGACACCAGCGGACAACACCACGCAACGGGAGGATGCTAGTGGCACCGCCCATGATGGCTTCACCGTCGTGAATGGAGGAGCCAAACCAGCCAGACAAGCGATTTATCCTGTTCATTGCTTCAACAGGTTTGCCATTCTGGAGGAGGAGGACGAGCAGGAGAGCACCTTCCTGGTGGGTGACTCCATGATTCGCCAGCAGGTCGTTGAGTTCTGCGGCAGAGTTCCTCGTCGAAGACGGAACTATTGCTATCCTGGTGCTGGGATCGACGACATAACTGCTGCTCTTGAGGAGATCTCCCCCCAGGCTACTAATGATTCACTGTTTGTTATTCACACAGGTACGAACGACGTCACCACGACCCGGTCTGAGGAACTCCTGGAGAAGTACCGTAGGATCATCCAGCAGTATAAGTCTAAATCCCCTAACATTTTGATTTCGGGAGTTCTACCACGGACGTGGGCGGAGAGCGACTTCTTCAGTAAGGCCTTCAGCCTAAACAACCGCTTACAGACTCTTTGCAGAGAGCTTGACGTGGAGTTCTTCAACGCCTGGGACAATTTCTATGGACAAAGTGAGCTCTTCCACAGGGACGGATTACACCTGTCTCCCATCGGGGCAGCCAGATTCGGAAGGCTCCTCAACGACGCAGTACGTGACACCCAATAAAAAAACGACCCTCAGCCACGTCCCTCCACCCCGCCCGTGTAAATAGACGCCATTCATCGCAACAAACCCGTAACCGTGATCCCGCAAGTACCTCCACCTCTATTACCAAGCCTCTAGATAACTTAGAAATTGTTAGTTTCAATGCGCGTAGCCTAAGAAACAAATTTGATGAACTAAGATGTCTTGCTCTGACACAATATTTTGACATAATTGCTATAACCGAAACATTTATCGACACCACAAATATTGATTTAAGTTCCGAATACAACATAGATGGCTACAGACTCTTCAACAAAGATCGTGTAAACCGTAGAGGCGGCGGCGTCGCCCTTTTTGTCAAAAGCTATTTGCAACCCACTGACAAAACACCAAGAGACAGTAACGTTGAACATTTGTGCGTGCGAGTAAACATTGCAAAAGTTAATTTAAATATATCTGTCACTTACAGGCCTCCCGGGCAATCACTCGATGACGACCTTGAAATGTACAGCGTCTTAAGGCAGTCAATAACAACGAGTCACTGATATTAGGAGACTTTAACCTCCCCCATATCGACTGGGCGACACTGTCAGGTACAGAAGGCGAGTCACATAGAATGATCGAATTTCTTGAAGAAAATTATCTAAGCCAAATGGTTTCTGAACCAACTTGACAAAATAATATACTTGACCTTGTTATAACGACCCAAGATAACCTAGTCAGTAATGTCACGGTAGGAGAACACCTCGGTTCCTGCGATCATAAATTAGTGCGCATTTCATTTACACGTATATTGTGTTTGCTTCACATTGCCACACTCGGCTCACAACCGAGAGAGCCCGGGTTCGATTCCTAGGCGGTGTGGAAAAATTTGGGCGGCTTTTCCGATACCCTACGCCCCTGTCCACCCAGCAGTGAATGGGTTCCAGGTATTAATCGGGGGTTGTGTCCCGTCTCCTGTGATCTGTTCCCTTCTCCTATAATTCCTTCCCCTTCCCTCTCTCCAGCATACGACCACAGATGTTGCACCAACTAAACAAAACTTTCCAAACTTTTCACATTGCCAGAAACTGAGGTGTAACTTTTAAATGCTGTCTTGCGGTTACCATCATCATCATTGTCAGCATTAGCAGCAGGGTGTGTGTGAGACAGTCTGTAGTGGTGGACACGGAATTGCACAGTCTGGGCAGGCACACAACCCTGACAGAGAACAGTTATTGAGGGACGACTTAGATATTTATTCTTGATGTATAAGTGAAGAGAGTGTACCTGCAACACACCAGTACTCTAGTGCACTGGCTCTTGAACTGGAGGGTGTGCTGCCGCTAATAATTTCCAAGAGGGGCGTCAACTCTGGGAGAAAAGTAGCTAGCAAAAAATTTAAGAACCTCCGCTCTAGTGGTTAAGTAACACACCCTACCACCACCACCATCACCATCCTCACCACCATTTCATCACCGCAGGCTGTTCAAGGTGGTGGAGACCCTGTTGCATGTTCATCTGGTGGTGGAATTCCCTGGCGGCGGCGGCGGCGAGCTGTTCAACACCATCACCACGGAGCGACGCATGACGGAGGCACGGGCAGCGGCAGTCTTCACACAGGTGCTGTCTGCCATAGCCTGCCGTGTGTGTGTGTGTGTGTGTGTGTGTATTTACCTAGTTGTGAAATACAGGAAAAGAACTGTACTAGGCTCGTGCTGTCCCGTCTCCATAACACTTATTATCCAGTTTGGCTTTAAATTCTTGAATCATTTTTGCACACACAGTCTCCTCATCAAGTCTGTTCCATGTGTGTGTGTGTGTGTGTGTGTGTGTGTGTGTGTGTGTAGGGGAAGGGGAGACTCATTCACCCACGGTTTGATCCATGCTAGACTCAAGGGAAGGGAAAGAGAAAGTAAAGAAAGAAACGGTAGGAAAGGAAAAGGAAGAGAGAGGGAAGGATAGATGTGTGTGTGTGTGTGTGTGTGTGTGTATTTAGCTATTTGTAGTCTAGGTGGCCCGAGCTAAGCTCTAATAGTCCTGTCTCCATAAATACATTCATCCAGCCTTTCCTTCATTTGGTGGACACTGCTCGCCTCCACCACCTCTTCCTGCAAGCTGTTCCATGTGTTAACACTTCTACGTGGAAAACTATAACCTACTTTTTCAAGTCACTCAAACAGGTTCGTTTATTAAGTTTCTTTCCATGTCCTCTCAGCCCCTGCGTTCTGGCAGTTGAGAAGAGATCATCTCTATCCACCTCATCAAACTTATTTACCAACTTATACAGTGTGATCAGATCTCCTCTCTCCCTTCTTTGTTCCAGTGTCGTCAAGTCCATCTCCCTCATTCTGTCTTCATACGTCATATTCCAGAGTTCTGGGACCATTTTAGTTGCAATTCTGTATCATTTATTTGTCCATAAAATGGAATGAACATAAGAATGTAAGGAGTCTGCAAGAGGCCGGTTGGCCTATACAAGGCAGCTCCTGTTATATTTTGCATCTTGTAGGTTTTTCCAAACAGCTTGTTTATGTGCTTTTCTGTGGATAATGTGTCTTGCATCGTTACTCCCAAATCCTTTTCTTCATGTACCACCTTTAAGTTGTCTCCTCCCATCCTGTATGTTTTCCTTGGTCTTTTTTTACTTTTCCCCATTTCCATAACATGGCATTTGTTTGCATTAAATTCCACCTCCCATAACTGGCTCCATCTGTACACTCTATCCAAGTCTTTTTGCAGCTCCTCACAGTCTTCCTCCGTCCTCACTTTTCTCATTAACTTTGCAGCGTCTGCAAAAAGGCTCATACAACTTTTTATAGCCATGGGCATATCATTTATATATATCATGAACATTATTGGTGCCAGAACTGAGCCTTGAGGAACTCCACTCTCTACTCTCCTCCAATTTGATTTCTCTTCTCTAATCACCGTCCTCATTTCTCTTCCTGTTAAGTAATCCTTCATCCACTCTATAACCTTTCCGCCCATTCCTCCCCACTGCTGTAGTTTCCAGGTTAACCTTTTGTGCATAACCTTGTCAAAAGCTTTTTTCAAATTGAGATACACACAATCAGCCCACCCTTCTCTTTCTTGCACCCTGTCTGTTGCTCTTGAGTAGAAACACAGTAAGTTGGTGACACACGATTTCCCTTTTCTAAATCCAAACTGTCCTTCATTTATCATGTTTTCCTTTTCTAAATGATCAACCCATTGTTTTTTTTATTATACTTTCACAAATCTTGCACATTACACTTGTCAAAGAGACTGGCCTATAATTTAGTGGTTCAGTTTTATCTCCACTTTTATAAATTGGTACAATGTTCGCTCTCTTCCACTCTAAGGGCACTTTTCCTGTATTCATAGAGCATGTTATTATGTCATGAAGTGGCTCCAGTAATTCATTTCTACACTTTTAGCACTTGACCGGAGATGTCATCCAGTCCCATAGCTTTCCTTCCCTCTAAGGTTTTCATCAGGTGCAACAGTTCCCCTTTCTCAACCTTTACAAGATTTAATTTCCCTTCATTGCAATTTTCAAGCCCCAGTCAAAGTCGTTTTCTTTCGTAAACACTTTATGAATTTTTTTATTTAATATTTCTGCAATTTCTTTGTCTGTTTCGTAGAATACATTTTTTTCTTTTATCCTTTCCACTCCTTCATTTCTTTTTAACTTCCCGTTTACTAATTTATGAAACATTTTTGGTTCTTCTTTACATATAAAAACTATTCTTCTTTCAAATTTAGCTTCCTCCTCTCTCCTTATTTTCACATAATCATTTCTTGCTTTTTATATTTGTCCCTATTGTTCTTATTTGGTCTTTTCTTTAAATTCCTCCTTGCCTTATTGATATTTCTTCTTGCTGTTCCACACCTCCATCCAAACCATGTTTTCTCTCTTTTAGTTTTTACTGTGTAGTATGGAACATATATCTCTGTTCCTCTGTTGTAAATATTCATAAAAGTCATATTTCTCTTGAATATCAGTACTCCTCTTCATATCACTCCAGTCTACCCCAGTGAAGAAAGTCTTGAGTCCAACGTAATCTGCCTTAACGTAGTTTTTCCTTTTTTCCTTATAAGCCTCATCTCAATATTCACATCCTTCCAAAGTTTTCTTATCCAATAGTTCATGGTCACTCTTTCCTAAGGGGCACTCGTGACTGACTCCTTCATCCAACTCCACGTTTTTTGTGAAAATTAGGTCAGGTCTTGATGGTTGGTGATCCCCTCTCAGCCTTGTTTCTCCTTGCACCCACTGCGTCACCAGGTTATCTGTTGCCAGCCTCAATAGTTTACTTTTTCCAAACCTCTATATTTCTTCGCGGTAAGCTATTTTTCTTTATGTCTCCCAAGCATCTTCCTCCTAAATTTTTTACTGTGTCCTCTTGTGTTCCTGGTGTTTATTCCTTCTTTTAGTAGTAACTCCTCATTATCTACTTCTTCCATTTTGCTCAATAATTTATAAATTAGTGTTAGGTCTCCCCTTTCCTCTTTGGTCTAGTGTTGGTAGGCCCATTTCCTTTAGTCTTTCCTTATATGTCAATCTCTCCAGCCCTGGAACCATATTTGTTGCCATTCTTTGTATTCTTTCTAGTTTTTTTTGTGTTTCTTATGGGGAGACCACACTGCCTCCGCATATTCCAATTTTGGCCTAATCATAGTGGTTACTAACTTTTTCTTCATATCCTTATCCATGTAGTGGAATCCTAATCCTATATTTCTCACCATATTATACGTATCACTGAATATCCGATTTACATGACTTTCAGGCTGTTGATTATCTTGTATTGTCACTCCCAGATCTCTCTCTTCTTGAACTCTCTTTAGCCCGTGGGCTTCGGCTATGGGAAAGCCGAGAGGTGGCCGAGAAACGGCAACATTACACTGCATTTTGAGACTAAGAAAAGAGCATGGAACGTACATCAGAGTACTCCTCTCATAACTATAAAGCCGTTAAAATATTTACTTTTACTCCATTGTTATGGGCAGTGTTTGTTACAAAACAAGCAGTCGTGACGCATGGCATCTAGCCGAGAGTCCCTTGTTGTCTACTTTAGAGAATTTAACAAGTGATTACTGCATGGGTAGCTAATTCAGTCTGCCATGACCTTACAACACAACCTATGACAAATAAGCCCACCTCAAGATCACTCACCCACCACAATGACCATGCATGGTGGGTTGCACTATGCCGCCACCACCTACAATTAGCTGGAATTAGGGGTTTTGAGTCGAGCCCCAAACGGGGTCCGCCGAAGCTGCCGGGTTAATATTTCTCCATTTCCCATTTTATATGTCCATTTTGGTCTCCCTTCACTCATTCCCATTTCCATTACATGACATTTCTTCACATTGAATTTCATCTCCCATTAAATACTCCATTTCCAAATCCTGTTCAGGTCATCTTAGAGAATTTCACAGTCTTTACTGTTTCTAATATGTCTTAGCAATTTTGCATCATCTGCAAACAGGCTCGTATAACTTTGCCAGAGGTGGCGCGGTACTGAAAAATCAGCAGTGCGGTTGTGGTGGTGCAGTAACTTGAAATTTGATTCTATTGTAAAAACTTACTGGAACTTTTTGTTTTGCTCAGTCATGTCTTAAGGATCTTCAATTATCACATTCCCATCGCTCAGTCTTTCCATTGTTTCCCTTGGTTTGATCTTTCCATTAATGAACAGTTTGGGTTGTTCCTTGCACCTTCCACAATATCCTTTTCATGTCCCTTCTCTTCTTCCTTCCTTATTTTCACGTATTCATTTCTTGCTACCTTAAAATCTTCTTTATTCCTTTGGTTTTTATTTCTTTTCAATCTTTTCCAAGCTTTGTCTCTTTTCTCTTGCCTCAGCACACCTTGCATTAAACCAGTCCTTTTTTCCTTTTTCTTCAAGTTTGTATTCTGGTACAAATTTCATAACCCCTGGTTTATACGCCTCCATGAAAATGTCATACTTTTCTTGCACTTCACTTGTTCTCTTTAACTCATCCCAGTCCAGCTCTCCATAGTACTTCCTGAGGTTTTCCGCATCTGCCTTCCTATAGCTTAACCTGTTTCTTTTATAGGATTCATCCCCTTCACCTCCTTCCTCCTCTGTTACCATCTCTATGGTCACGTGGTCACTCTTACCCAGAGGGCATCCATACCTTAATTCACTCATCAAGTGCATTCCCTTTGTTAACACCAGGTCCAGTCTCGCTGGTTCGTCGTCACTTCTTTATCTTGTGTTTTCCTTCACCCATTGCATCATCAAGTCTGCCATCGTCAGTCTTAAAAACCTTCCCCCCATACTATATTACTACCTCCACTTTCAGAAATCTCCCAATTTACCTCCTTATACTTACAATCACCTCCTAGCAGAAGTCTTTTGTTTGTCTTGAGTAGTCTACTTAAACTCTGAATGGTATCCTCAATCATGGCCTCATATTCATCTCTACTCCATGAGCTAGTTCTTGGTGGTACATTCGTTGCTATAATCGTCATCCTTTCTCTGTTTTTGTTCTCCAGATTAACACTCACTATTTCTGCCTCTCCTTCTCCATATACGACTGATTTTACTAATACCTCCTTCCTCGTCATTACCATCACTCCTCCACCACCTTTGCCCTTTCTGTCTCTCCTCCATACATTGTAGTTATTATCAAACACTATTTGGATGTCTTCACTTAGTTTAGTTTCTGTTAAGCATACTATCTTGGGCTCCTTTTCCTGTGGGTAGTCTTGTACTTCCAGTTTACTAGATAGTGTCCCGTCTACATTCGTATACATCCATTATCAGTTGCAATCTTGTCTAGCTTCTGTTCTCTTTCGGCTTTTCCCTTATGTGCCATTTCCTCACCCGATCTCCCAGAACTCTCCAAAAAAATACCTCTTTTTTCCTCTTCAGATTTTACATTATTCCTTTCTTTTGCCTCTGCTAGAAGTTTGTTTCATTTCTTATTTCTATTTTTCTTTATATATATTTCCTTGCATCCCTCTGTTTCCCTTAACTTAGTTGTCCTGTACAATAACTCCTCTGTTGCCTTCTGTGATCTTAATCTCACCTTAACTGGCCTGGTCTTCCCTTCCATGTAGGGGCCCATCCTATAGATTTCCTCCACCTCCTCCTCAGTGTTTTGCCATTCTTCATCATTTAAGTTCTTAAGTAAGTCTTTTACAGATTTCCGTTCCTCCTTTTCCCTTCTTGGTGTGTATGTTATGTTCCTTTCCTTCATGCCAAACATCAGCACACTCTTGGTCTTGTCTGCCGCCTCTCACACCAGCTCCTCATGTTTCTTCAAGGCCTTAACCACCTCCTTCTCTACCCTTCCTTGTCTTCTTACAATTGTTGTTCAATCACTTCTTTAAAAGGACTACATTTGCTTTTTCATTTTCCACCTTCCAAGTCCTTATTTCACCCACCACTTCCTCTTATAGTGTGTGTGTGTGTGTGTGTGTGTGTGTGTCCTCTCTCTCTCTCTCTCTCAAAATAACTACTCTATATTACATAAAAAAAGTGAGACATTTTTAACTCCTTATATTCTTATTATTTTTCTTCTTCTTTTTATTATTATTATTATTATATTATTTCTAAGACAGTTTTACCTCCTCTCTCCTGTCCCTTCATCTTTTTCTGCTTCTACTTTTTTCTTCATCTTCTTCCTCCTCTTCATCAATGGTTTTGTTTCCTTCTTCCTTCCTGTGCTGTGAAATATAAAACAAATAATGGTTTCTAAGGCACTTTTTTCCCTTCCCTCCTCCTGAACAGCTTCCCTCCACCCTAACACAGCCCTGCCTCCCTTTCCTAAATGTGCTATTTCTGTTTCTGTTTTCTAAGGTAGTGTTTACCTATCCTTCATATTTTCAGGCAATTTTTACTTATCTCTGTGAATTTCTAATACAATTTTTCCCTTCCCTTCTCCTGAACAGCTTTCTTCCACCCTAACACAGCCCTGCCTCCCTTTCCTAAACTTTCTACTTCTATTTCTGTTTTCTAAGGCAGCATTGACCTTTCCTTGAATTTCTTAGGCAATTTTTACTTATCTCTGTGAATTTCTAATACAATTTTTCCCTTCCCTCTTCCTGAGTAGCTTCCTTCCACCTAACGCAGCCCTGCCTACCTCTCCTAAACTTGCTATTTCTATATCTGTTTCTATTTTCTAAGGCAGCGTTTATCTACCCGCGAACTTCTTAGACAATTTTCACTCATCTTGGTTAATTTCTACGCCAATTTTTCCTTCTTGAATTTGTAGGGCAATTTTTACTTCTTGAATTTGTAAGTCAATTTTCACTTCTTGAATTTGTAAGGCAATTTTTACTTCTTGAATTTGTAAGGCAATTTTTACTTCTTGAATTTGTAAGGCAATTTTTACTTCTTGAATTTGTAAGGCAATTTTCACTTCTTGAATTTGTAAGGCAATTTTCACTTCTTGAATTTGTAAGGCAATTTTTACTTCTTGAATTTGTAAGGCAATTTTTACTTCTTGAATTTGTAAGTCAATTTTCACTTCTTGAATTTGTAAGTCAATTTTCACTTCTTGAATTTGTAAGGCAATTTTCACTTGAATTTGTAAGGCAATTTTTACTTCTTGAATTTGTAAGTCAATTTTCACTTCTTGAATTTGTAAGTCAATTTTCACTTCTTGAATTTGTAAGTCAATTTTCACTTCTTGAATTTGTAAGGCAATTTTCTGTCCCTTATGCAAGAGTAAGCAGCTTCTTCATTCCTTCATCCCTTGCAGCAGTACACAGGCTTTGAGTCAATGCTGTGTGATGCTGTTGCTCTCATGTGCCCAGCGATATCAAAAAGTAAGAAAACGTCACTAGCTCTGAAGCAGGGACGTGCACAGGTAGGTTGCCCAGGTTGTCTGAGCAACTGCCGTTTTGCCCTTCTCGGCTGATGTTGCCCTTCTGAAAAATAGTGTTACGAATGTGTGTATTTTTTCCTAATATTATTTCCTCCAGGGACGTTATTATAGTCCCCGTTTTCTATTTTTACCCTCCCTCCCCTAGTGCTGTTGCAAAAGTAACCAATGATATTTCCGCTTCCAACAAAACATTATTACACTGAAATTACCTATTTAAATATAAGTATTCATCAATCAAAAATTATTTTAACTATTTTCTCACATTTGAAAACTTATAATATTAGCTATCTAGCTAGTTAATTCATTCCCGCCAAAACGTACTTGAAGCGTCCCTCGCGGCGTCACAGTCACTTGACTCACTTCCCCCGCGACCGTCGCGACGCCTTCACACACGTCCCCTCGCAGGTAAAACTCCCCCATATTCACCGTATTTTGTATAGTTAATAACCTTCGATAACATGTGCTGCTATAACAACTAGTGAGTTAAGGATCCCTAGAAGGCTGTGATAACTATGAATCCCATATTATACAGTTGACCGGGTGAAGTGAGGCATGTTGGGTATGATAGGCTGGACTGCTTGCATCACCCGCAGCCCAACACCCACCCTTCATACCGACTCACGATTTGCTTTTTTGCTCTTTGCTGTGCTGTGGGTTCTACAAAATGCTTTCGAACTACACAGTGTTGTGAAAAAAAAATTGTTTGCAGAAGTGGTAGTTTTATATGCAATTGATTGTGTAGAGTGCATTTATAGTGATGAATAATAAATAAAAAAAAACAGCTTCCTTCCGTGTGATATGAGCACTTCAGAGTAACCGTCAGTGAACGAAACATTGTGAAAACTGTGCCATCACTTCACCCGATCAACTGTACATAGTGAATTACTATATTTCAGCCTTTTTTTTTTTTTCTTTTTTTACTTTAACACCTGCCCTGAAAAAGTTCACTACACGTCCCTAGGAAATAATACATCATGTACAGTATAATGTATTTCAGTCATAGCCTAAATAGACATCTAATCTTAACTTGTTTGGCCCACAGTTTGGGGCTTTGGGCCTTGTTACATTGTGTTAAAAAGACCATTCAAAATGCCCACGGAAAAGAGACGAATTCAGGAGAGGGAGAGACAGCTAAAGGAGGCAGCCAAAGGAACATCTTCTCTGCAGAGTTGGCTGCGAAAAAAACAAACAACAATCGCAGAGGAACATGACATAAACATTCCAGCAATCATTCCTGGTAGGTGGAGAAAAGTCCCTGCCAAGCTAAAATATACCTCTAAATCTGCTACATTAGATGATGAAGCTCAGACCTTGGAGGAGTACTACAGGGGAAGACTGTACTACACGTTTTTGGACAGACTGAGACAAGAACTTGAAAAACGATTCTATGGAGAAGGGAAGACTCGAGAAATAGTGATGTCATTGCAGAGACTCACTGATCCAGAAAAGTGGGTGGATGTCAGTGGCAGCCAAGGCGAAGACACAGCACGCACACTTTGTGCCTTCTATGGGCTTCAGGGTGAAGAGGCCAATCTGCAAACTGAACTCAGGGTCTTTCATGCAGCTTACAAGTGTCAGAAGACAGTGACAGCCATGCTGGAAGTGTTCAAGGAAAACAACGCAGACATCATTTTCCCCACCCTATTCAAGCTGACCAAAATCTATGCCACTCTGCCAGTCTCCACAGCAACAGTGGAAAGGTCCTTCTCGAAGCTTAAGCTAGTTAAAACCAGGCTCAGAAATCAGTGTGGTCAAGAGCGGCTGTCTGACCTCCTCCTCCTGGCCATAGAGAAGGACATAGAAATAAACAAACACGAGGTCCTGAAGATTTTTGTTGACATGACTCCCAATAGACGCCTCCTCTTTTGAACGTTTGCACTGTCAGCATATCCCTTATGTAAATATGTATATGGAAGTAAGCAAGTTTATTTTTTTCAATTTACCTAGAAATAGTGAGCTCAAGTGCTGAATTTTTGTTTTTGCTTATTTGTAATATTCTAATAAAGACAGTGTGCATAAAGTGCAAAGCCTGTTAGGGTGTTTTGTTGTTGTTGTTGTTGCAGTTTGTGTGTGGGGGGGGGGGGTTGCCCTTTTTTCAGGTTTGAGCAACTGCCCTCTAAAATTCCTGTGCACGTCCCTGCTCTGAAGCCACTATTTTAGGGACCATTCTGCGGCCCTCACTGACACTCCTTCCCTCCTCCCCTCCGCCTCACAGCCCGTGGCTGCCGGCAGTGGCATCCCGCAGGTCAAGTGTTACCTGAGTGGCGCCAAGGTGTCCCGCGTTGTGAGGATCAAGACCCTGATGAGCAAGGCCGTGGGGGTGACCTTCTCTGTGCTGGGAGGCCGGGCTGTGGGAAAGGTGGGTGACTGAGCCGCAGAGAGAGAGAGAGAGAGAGAGAGAGAATGTGTGTGTGTGTGTGTGTGTGTGTGTGTGTGTGTGTGTGTGTGTGGATGAATGGAAAGTCTCAGTTGAGTGTTCCTGATAGCAGACTAGCTCCATGGGTTGAGGCCAAAGGTCAAGTGATCCTTTCAGGTACTGCAAATCATACTTAATTTCTTCCCAAACAAGAGCAAAGTGTTAAACCTGGCCCACATAATTTTGTTAATTATTATTATTATTATTATTATTATTATTATTATTATTATTATTATTATTATTATTATTATTATTATTATTATTATTAAAAAATGGGATTGGACCACTTATGAGCCTCCATCGGCACACTTGTATTCATATTAGCTAATACAACACCCAAAAGGAACTCCTACAAACACTGATAAACATTTACTAGGTTTATGACAGACAAATATGAGAAGATTTCTGTACTGTTTCTTAACATCCATTAGTTGTGAACAGCATGCAAATAATATTTTCCACCACGGACAAGTGTCCACTTTTCCAGTCAGTCCCTGTCTGCCACGCTGCCAAACACTGAGGACCACACGGAGGCTGAGAGGTCTGTGTCTGGCAGGCTTTCCAGGGTGTCAGGATAATCAGCAGGGTTGTTGTGGGGGCGTTGTGAAGACAAATTGTCACTCCTTTATTAAAACATTTTGTTAACCAAGTTCACATATTTGGCAAGGCTTTCCTAGGAGTTGTGAGCATTTCCAGGGGTGGTTTTATGAGCCCGGTGGTAGTTTGATCCTTCTGTAGCATGAACCTTAAAAAACACTCATTAGACCCTGAGTGACCCCCTCTTTGACCTTCAGAAATAGCTGATGTGAGAAGCCAAAGTGTCTTATAATACCGAGCACAATGAGATGGCTTGGTGCTCACAGGAGGTGGATCTACGGCATCATGCCTTGGATACATTGCTTGTGGAGCACTGGGCTAAGATTCCCCTGACGTGCCCTGCTGCTGGGATGTTAAGAATTAGACGAGGCTTGACACACCCATTGTTGGCTGTGGTGTAGTACTTGCTGCTCTTTAGGTTCAGGTACAGGACGAATTGAAGGTCTGCTAGAGCACATGCCCCAGACTGTACCTTACCACCTCACCCAGCGGACAAAGGAGTTACTGGTACAAGGCTGAAGCAGGAATACCTGCCTTTGAACACAGTCTTTAGTGGTGTCTTCCATGCCATATTGCCTCCCCCAACTTCTGAGTCAGAGAAGTGCAGGAGCCCTAGGCTTGGAGTTTTGTATCATTTCCTCAGCCTGCGGGTGTCCCACAAAGCCCAAAGCTCTAAGGCTGTGCTCCTTGGTGACCTTCAAAGAACCACTCCCAAAAAGTTAAGTTCCGTCCTGACAGAGGCTCCTTGCAGAACCATGACCATGACATGTTAGTGAAATCTTGTACTTGAGGACTCCTGAATGCCTTTCCAGCTAAGAACTTTAGGTTGTCTTCTGTCAAGCCTCTTCCTGTGGCAGATTGGAATTTGGCATCAAACACGTCCAAAACCTGTGGCCATGGAACCTTCTGAGGCAGTGTGTGCGCCCTTGCTTGGCAAATGCATCATCCCAGCAGACTGTGGGCCAAGCATGAGGCTCCTGGCTGCCATGAACACTGCAGGCAGTGACACACTTGGAACACCACCTCACCAACACTGAACTGTGCCTGGAAGAGTAGGGAACACATGTATTCCTGAACTGAGTCCGCGCCCTTCTTCTCAGCTCTTTATTTTCATGTCTCGGAAACTAAGGGAGAGCTGCCTTGAGCCCTGGTGATGCTCCATGCTGCCAGTATTGTTGAGAATTTCCCCTGACATTTCAGCTTTGCTCATTGTTGAGGAGAGCATTGGCCGGGGCCTCACTCATGATGGGCAGCCTCACCTGAGGTGGGTCGTGGTCACTTGCCACCCACCACTAGACGCACACTTGATGAGAATCTGGTGTTTGGCTTCATGACGTGATGTTTGTTCAGTACTGGAGAGCAAAGGACTCACTCCTGTTCTTGACACAACTGCCTGAGCTAATCTGATGTTTCTTGGTGCGGCGAGGCAGGATGTGTGTGTGTGTGTGTGTGTGTGTGTGTGTGTGTGTGTGTGTGTGTGTGTGTATTTACCTAGTTTTGTGTGTGTGAGAGAGAGAGAGAGAATATTCCATATAGTTTATACTTTTTTAGTTAATTTTTTTTCAGATCAATCTTTTTATAGATATATATATATATATATATATATATATATATATATATATATATATATATATATATATGTATATATATATATATATATATATATATATATATATATATATTTATATATATATATATATATATATATATATATATATATATTTTTTTGTGAGATCTTGCTATTAAAGCAGCGTAGTGTCCACAGGTATTAAACTTGCCCCTTCCTGGCCATTTATTTATCAGTGGTATTTGCTGGAAATCACCTCCATTCTTTTTTCCATAGGTCAGGTCGTGGGCAAGGTCTGTGGCCGTGAGCTGACCACCAAGATGCTGCTGCCCACGGTGCCGGCCATGGCCAAGGGCAGGGTGGCCAGGACTACAGATGATGGGCCACTCCTAGACAAAGAGTAAGAGGGAGCATGAAGGGCTGCAAGGGTTTGTTCAGGATGGAAGGCGAGGGAGAGAGAGAGAGTGAAGGGAAGGGAAGGACAGCTTAGGGAAGACTAACACAGGAAGATCAAAGAGAAGGATATCATGTGTGTGTGTGTGTGTGTGTGTGTGTGTGTGTGTGTGTGTGTGTGTGTATTTACCTAGTTGTAGTTTTACAGGCCTGGGCTTTACGCTGGTGTGGTCCCGTCTCCGTATCTACATTTATCCAACTTTTCCTTAGCACACTCCTCGCCAATACTACATCCTCACTTAGTCTGTTCCAAACCTCTATTTCTTTATGTCTCTCAAGCATCTTCCTTTCCTCAATTTTTTGCTGTCCTCTTGTGTTCCTGGCGGTAATTTCCTCTTTTAGTAGTAACTCCTCGATGTCTACTCCTTCCATTTTGCTCAATAATTTGTAGATTTGCATTAGGTCTCCCGTTTCTCTTCTTTGTTCTAGTGTTGGTAGGTCCATTTCCTTTAGTCTTTCCTCATGTGTCAATCCCTCCAGCTCTGGAACCATTTTTGTATTCTTTCTAGTTTCTTTATGTGTTTCTTCTTATGGGGAGACCACACTGCCTCTGCAATTCCAACTTTGGTCTGGTCATGGTGGTAATTAACCTTCTCATCATATCCATGTAGTGGAATGCTAATCCTATATTTCTCACCATGTTATACGTATCACAGAATATCCGATTAACATGACTCTCTGGCTGTTTGTTATCTTGCATTGTTACTCCCAGATTTCTCTCTTCGTGTACTTTCTTTAATGTTTCACCATCTTCCATTTTATATGTCCATTTTGGTCTTCCTTCTCTTTTTCCCATTTCCATAACATGACATTTTTTTCACATTGAATTTCATCTCCCATTCCATACTCCACTTCCAAATCTTGTTTAGGTCTTCTTGCAGAATTACAGTCTTTATTGTTTCTTACATGTGTGTGGGTGTGGGTGTGGGTGTGTCTGTCTGTCTGTGTGTGTGTGTGTGTGTGTGTGTGTGTGTGTGTGTGTGTGTGTGTAATTCACCTCTTGGTCTGCTGCGGGTCTCTCTCGAGACAGCCAGCCGTTCCCCTACGGAGGAACACAGAGCTCATAGTACTGATCTTTGGGTAGGACTGAGACCACTCACACACAACACACCGCGACAACGAGGTCACAACTCCTTGCCTGACGTCGCGTGCCTACTCACTGCTAGGTGAACAGGGGCTACACGTGAAAGAAGATAAACCCAACTTATCTTAACCCGGCCGGGGAATTGAGCCGCGGTCCTTCTGGTTGTGAGCCAGACGCTCTACCCCTGAGCTACCGGGCCGTGTGGGTGTGTGTGTGTGTGTGTGTGTGTGTGTGTGTGTGTGTGTGTGTGTGTGTGTGTGTGTGTGTGTGTGTGTATATTTACCTAGTTGTGACACAGGAAAAGAGCTACCCTCGCGCTGTCCCGTCTCCATATCCTCTTATCCAACTTTTTCTTAAAATCATGAATGCTTCTTGCACAAACCACCTCCTCCTCCAGTCCATTCCACAGCTCAATGCTTCTGTTTGGGAAGCTAAACTTTTTCACATCTCGCCTACACGTGGTCGCCCTCAACTCTCCATGTTCTCTCGTTTCTCTCTCGCTCCACACACACAGGTCCTCTCTGTCCAGATTCTCCACCCCACTCGCCACCCTGTACACCGCTATCAGGTCTCCTCTCTCTCTCTTCTTCTCTCCAGGGTTGTGAGCCCCATGCTATTGAGTCTCTCCTCGTAAGTCCGATCCCTAAGTTCCGGTACTACCTTAGTTGCCACTCTCTGCACTCTTTCCAGCTTTCTTATGTTCTTCTTTTCATGAGGAGACCAGACCACTGCTGCATACTCCAACCTTGGCCTTATCATTGTAACTATTATTTTCTTCATCATCTCCTCGTCCAAAATACACAAATGCTGTCCTTATGTTATCCTGTTGATGTGTTTGTCCGGTGACATGTTCTCTGAGACAGTCACTCCCAAATCTTTTTCTTCCATTCCTCTGCATATTATCTCACTTCCCATCTTATAATTGTATTCACATCTTCTACCACTCCTACCAAACTCTATTTTTTTTTACATATCCCAAGGTTGTTCTATCTGCCATGTACCACTCCACTCCCATATTTTGTCCAGGTCCCTCTGCAATGCCTCACAGTCCTTCACATCATTGACTCGTCTCAACAGCTTTGCATCATCTGCAAACAAACTCACATAGCTGGTCACTCCCTCCACCATATCATTTATATAAACAGCAAACATTATTGGCGCCAGCACTGAACCTTGTGGGACCCCACTCCTCACTGGGCACCAGTTGGAAACCTTGTCCTTGATTATTGTCCTCATTTCCCTGTTAGTTAGAAATGTGTGTGTGTGTGTGTGTGTGTGTGTGTGTGTGTGTGTGTGTGTGTGTGTGTGTAATTCACCATGATCTCATGACACAATAGACTCAGGATTGTCCGTCACTACCTTCCCCGAGAAGGCATGAAGCTCATAAGTGACAGATCTCTGCATAGAGTTTAGAGCCCCCCCTGGGGAGGAAGGGCACAGTTGATACGTGATACCCATTCAGTGGTGGGTGTAGAGGAGACTCAGGTTAGGGGAGGCTGCCCATGGTGCCCACTCTGGCCAGGACTCGGCCCTGGAGAGAGCCCTGGAGCTGGTCAGCCAATCTGTGGGCAGTGCTGAGCCTTACTCCCCCAGCCTCGTGGCTCAAGAGGCAGGAAATGGAGAATTCTGGACTAGTTTCATATACATTAAAAAGTGGTTATGCTACTAAGTATCTGTAGTATCTTGTACAGGGAAGGTGTCCTTAGTTTTCAAGGCATTACAATAAAACAAAACATCAGCTGTTTGCCTTAGTAACAACAAGGAAGAATGGTTTTGCTGCATGTGATGAACCTGTAAATATTCCCACAAGCAGTGTATGGCATGACAAATAGCATTGACCAATTCCCTGCCCGGCTGACAAGACTCATGCTTGGTTTCTCTCCTCACAGGCGGCGGGGAAGAGGATGGTTAAGACACCTTGTGCATGTTAATACTCTCTCATACTTGTGCCAAGGCCTAACACTGTGTGGCCAACACTCTCAGCAGGGGCTTTGTCTTGTGATGTATGTTGTTCATTTTGTATTTTATTCTTTGTAGCTGTGTGAACTGCCTTAAAGTGAGTATTTATGCTCACTTTCATGACAAGAAAATGTTTTATGTTGCTGGCTGCCACAGGCTCTATACAATCATGAGTTGTTCATCAATCCACAGGAATATTTTATTGGCTTTACATTTTTTACATTATAGTTTGCTGGAATGTTCTCTTCCCTGCCTGGTGCTCAGCCTTCATCATTTCAGAGGCTGACTGATTGAGGGAAGGAAGTGGGTACTGAATTCAGTACTGTTTGCTGTTGACACGGTGCTCATTGCAGAAAATGAAAGTGACCTACAAAACTTGGTCACTGTTTTTGACAGTGTCTGTAACAAGAGCAAGAGAAAGCTGAAAGTAAATGTCAACAAAAGTAAAGTGATGGTTTCTGAAAAGTGAGGTTGTAGATTCTGTATGCCCATATAGAGTGGAATTGAATGTGAAAAAGAATGCAAAATAATTTTGAATTTTGAAGAACACAAAGACACAAAGAAAGAACAAACAACAGCGGACCTGCTGGTCCTTACGAGGCTGTTTGTGACAAGCTACACTAACTATCTAATCAAAGGTGGAAGATGAAGGACAGCAAAGGCGAAGGCTCTTCCCCACCCCCCCATTCCCTCCAGCCAAACCTGGCAGGAAATGAAAAGAACCAGGCAGCAGGGACAATCTGCATGGAAATTATGTAGGAAAGAGGAAAGAACTACCATTACTGCTACCACTAACCGGGCGATAAAAGCGGACAAGGACACCAGTATTCGAAATAACTTAACGTTATTACGACAATGAGTAATATCTTAGTTGCTGGTTGGATTCAAAACACTTGTCTAATCTATTATTGAAGGCCATAACTGTTGTACTATCAACGACATCACAGGGTAGAGAGTTCCAACCTTAACAACTCGATTGAAGAAGAAGTGTTTAGCTTCGTGTGACGAGAATCTTTTACCACTTATCTTCAAATTGTGATTTCTTCTTGTTCTATTTTGATCGATCAACTGTAAAGTAATCTTCCGCATTAAATGGTGAAGGTCAATGAGTTTAAGTATCTTGGATCAGTTATGTAAGCATGGTGGTACGGAGGAGAGATAAGAGAGAGGACATTGCAAGGAAGAAGGGTGGTAGGGTCTTTGGGACGAATCATGAATGGCAGAAGTGTGAGCATGGAGGTAAAGAGGGATTTGAGATACAATAATAGTACCAACCCTCACATATGAAACGTGGGCCTGGAATGAAAGTCAGAGATCTAGAGTGCAGGCAGTGGAAATGACTTATTTGAGGAGTGCTTGTGGTATGAGTAGATTGGATGGAATGAGTAATGAAAGTGTGTACGAGCGTTTTGGAATGTGTCACAGGGGTGAAGGGAAGAAGTGTGGAGTGGTGGAAGAAGTGAAGCGACAGACCTTAAAGTGGTTTGGCCACATGGAGCGAATGGAGGAGAGTAAGATGACCAGAAGGGTGTATGTGAGTGAGATAGAGGGAGGGAATGCTGGAGGACGACCTCCTGTGAAATGGAGGGATAGGGTGCAAGAGTACGTTAGGAAGAGGGGGGGAATATCTTTGAGAAACTTTGAGCAGGCAAGGAGGGAGTGTCTGGATAGAGAAAGGTGGAAGCTCTTCTGCCGTCGCCATCCCCTGCTGGGAGCTCCTAGGAGCAGGCGTCGATGAAATGATGATGATGACTGAGAGGGGTATTTTGATGTGTCTTGAGAGCTTGGATAACAGTGACTGAGGGAGAGATTTCAGAATCAAATAAATATATACCCATTACTTTTTTTTTTAGTGTGTGTGTGTGTGTGTGTGTGTGTGTGTGTGTGTTGCAGTTATTGCTGTATATAAGGTAAGTGTTGCAGCAGGCTTATTGTAATGGACTGTTTTTGTTGGTATTTATTTTTTCCCTTGAGCTGCTTCCTCTACTGTAAAAAAAGAAAAATTGTGACAAACAGCAATTAGATACAAAACTCACTTGCTTACCGTACCTTTCTGCCTTTCCTCAGGGACTTGGACACACTGTTCTGCGGCACCACCAGCAGCAGCAGCCTGCACATCCATGGCCTGCAGGAGGAGGACGAGGGGACGTACAGGTGCCGGGCGGAGAACAGGGACCTGGACACACTGTTCTGCGGCACCACCAGCAGCAGCAGCCTGCACATCCATGGCCTGCAGGAGGAGGACGAGGGGACGTACAGGTGCCGGGCGGAGAACAGGGAGGACTCGCTCGACGCCGTGGCCCACATACAGGTCCAAGGTGAGACAAAACTATGACATATATATTTTTTTACAGCAATGAAAGCGTTCAAAGGCAAAAAAACAATGAAAACAATAAAGCACTGCTCCTATAAAGAAAAAAATGAGAGGTTAATATTGGGTGTAGAGGTCATAGGCAGGAGGAAATACAGACACATGATGGCTGTTCCAGAGTTTACCAGTGAAAGGGATGAAAGAATGAAGATGCTGGTTAACTCTTGTGCTTTGTGTGAATAAAGTTTGGCATGGTAAAAATCTTAGTGATTGTGAATTATATGTTTGTCATAGGAGATGAAGTCGTGAAATGGATGGTCAAGATATGTGAAGTAGCATGGGCGGCAGCAGACTGGACGAAAGCCATCACTGTCCCAGTTTACAAGGCGAAGGGCAGGAGAGGGGAATGTGGGAGTTATAGAGGTATAGGTCTCCTGAGTATACCCGGAAAGGTATATGGAAAAATCATAATAGAGAGGGTGCAAAGACTTACAGAAGAGAAAATTAGTGAAGAACAAGGAGGCTTCAGGAAGGGAAGGGGATGTGTGGATCAGATATTTGCCTTCAGGATGGAAGTAGAAAAAATAATAGTAAAAGGAAAGAAACTATACGCTGCCTTCATGAATATGGAAAAAGCTAGAGCTAATACAGTCTCTCTATATGATGATGCATCTGCATGTGTCAAAATTACTGGAGAAACAAGTGAACATTTTGAGATAAAAGTGGGCTTAAGACAAGGGTGCGTCATGTCACCAGGGTTATTCAATATTTATATGGATGGTGTCATTAGAGAAATGAAGGGCAAAGTTGGAGAAGATGGAGTAAGACTGTTCGATGAGGGAAGGAAGTGGGTACTGAATTCGATACTGTTTGCTGATGACACGGTGCTCATTGCAGAAAATGAAAGTGACCTACAAAATTTGGTCAGTGTTTTTGATAGTGTCTGTAACAGGAGAAAGCTGAAAGTAAATGTCAACAGAAGTGAAGTGATGGTTTGTGAGCGAAATAGAAGTGAGGTTGTAGATTTTGTATGCCCATATAGAGTGAGAATTTAATGTGAAAAAGAATGCAAAATAATTTTGAATGGTGAAGAAATGGAGGAGGTCAATGAGTTTAAGTATCTTGGATCAGTTATGTGTAAGCATGGTGGTACGGAGGGAGAGATAAGAGAAAGGGCATTGCAAGGAAGAAGGGTTTTAGGGTCTTTGGGACGAATCATGAATGGCAGAAGTGTGAGCATGGAGGTAAAGAGGGATTTGAGAAATACAATAATAGTACCAACCCTCACATATGCAAGTGAAACGTGGGCCTGGAATGAAAGTCAGAGGTCTAGAGTGCAGGCAGTGGAAATGAGTTATTTGAGGAGTGCTTGTGGTGTGAGTACAATGGATGGAATGAGTAATGAAAGTGTGTACGAGCATTTTGGAATGTGTCACAGGGGTGAAGGGAAGAAGTGTGGAGTGGTGGAAGAAGTGAAGCGACAGACTTTAAAGTGGTTTGGCCACATGGAGCGAATGGAGGAGAGTATGATGACCAGAAGGGTATATGTGAGTGAGATAGAGGGAGGGAATTCTAGAGGACGACCTCCAGTGAAATGGAGGGATAGGGTGCAAGAGTACGTTGGGGAGAGGGGGGGAAAATCTTTGAGAAACTTTGAGCAGGCAAGGAGGGAGTGTCTGGATAGAGAAAGATGGAAGCTCTTCTGCCGTGGCCATCCCCTGCTGGGAGCTCCTAGGAGCAGGCATCCAGGAAATGATGATCATATGTTTGTCTCCGTTACTAGTATTGAAAATGGTATAAGAAAGACTATTCATATCTTTGTGGTTTGAGTATATAAAGTTTGGCATTGTGAAAGGTTAGCATTTGCCAGTTATCGTTAAGTTAGGTTAGGTTAGATGTTTGTCTCAGTACTAAAGTGTTTTCAGTGATATAACAAAGACTGCATATTTTTTTGTGATTTGTGTGGATAAATTTTGCCATTGTAAAAATCTTAAGTGTTTGTCAATCATTAAGTTCCTCTCAGTTACTAGAGTGGTAAAAATGTTGAAAATGGAATAACAAAGACTAGCAATATTTTTGCGGTTTGAGTATAAAGTTTGGCATAGTAAAAATCTTAGTGTTCTTCAGTCATCATGTTTCTCTCAGTTACTAAAGCTTGAAAATTGTGTGACAGTTGCTCCGAGGTTTCTGAGGCAGCTGGCCAACGCTCTCGCCTATGAGAAGGAGAACGTGGAGCTGGAGTGCAGCGTGTACGGCCAGCCAGAGCCCTCGCTCCACTGGCTCAAGAACGGCGAGCTGCTGGTGGAGACGGAATACCTTCAGGTGAGCCGGACTTCTGTGGCGGTGTGGAATTTTATCGCTGTTACAGGTTTAAAAGGACAGAGATATGTAGATTCATAAGATAGATAGATTGGTGGATACATACATACATACATACATACATAAGGGGAAAGGAATGTAAGGCCCTAAATCAGTGGTTCTTAACCTGGGGGGTGCACCCCTCTGAGGGGGAGCACAGTAATTTCCAGGGGGGGTGCGAGCCCTAGGGGAAAACTAGGAATTTCTCTAATTATATTTGCTATTCTCTTACCAAGAGCATGGGCTAATATTGAGAAGTTTATGAACAAATGCAAAAGTATCGCCATTACTTCAGTTTCCTGTAGTCTACTTAGGGCTTGCCAGTTTCTTTAACATCTGTAAGGAAATTTTATTGCTAGATGCAAGGGGGCGTGGAGGGAAGGACTACTTCCTGGAAGGGGCGGGGAAGTAAAAAGGTTAAGAACCACTGCTCTAAATGGATGCATAAGGTATGTAAAGAGATACATCAGAATCCACAAGGTTCCATGCATAAGGTTCTAAAGAGATAAGTAAAGGAAAAGGGATACAAGGTTCTAAGTAGATACATAAGGGATTTCAGTAGATAAGGGATATAAGGCTCTATGCAGGGAGATAAATATAAGGCTGTCAATAGCTACACAAAACACAGCTGTGTTGTGTTAGGTGTGTGTAATGCCAAGCCTCCCTGTAGAGTGTGAGCGGCAACAACCTGCAGATCCTTGGCCTGGTGCGCCAGGAGTACTCCGGGATGTACCAGTGTGTGGCGCACAGCTCGCCGGGGACGCCCAGCTGTGTGTCCTTGAGTCAAGTAAGCAGCGGTGCCGTGCGGGGCAGACACTGTTCACACTGTAGCCCTTTGTTTGCATTCATGAGTACTGATGTAGTGTTGTCTGCATTGGACACAGGCAGTGACTAGTCCAGATAATCTCAGGTTGCTAATAAGCCCAGACGCAAACATTTACAAGGTTACTGAATGCATTCTAATGTTTCTGGCGGGCAGCTGCAGCCGCTGGTACAGACGCTGCAGTTTTAAAAAGTGTACATTACCCAAGTTATTGATGTTGATGCATGTGATTTTCTTAGCATGGCTGTAAGCATAACCCTTTGTTGTGTTTATTATTCCTTGAAGACTGAATAAAATGCATAGATTACACTGTGGGCAAAGCACACGTCTCCAGTAATGTGTTCATATTTGATTGTCCTGAAGTTTGGGGATATCAAAGCCGGTGCTGAGAGTTACTGACTCACTAAAATGTGATTTACCCGAGAATGACTATTTTGTTGTGGTATTTTGATAATAAGTTGTCTGGGCTCACCTCCAGGAAGGAGCAGCATGCCACCACCCACGCACAAGGCAGGTCACAGACACAGTAAGTGGGGCAGCTCAGGCACACCACTACTACTACTACTCCTTGTTTTCAATACTTAGAATGTCTGCTCATTGTTGACACAGCTTGTTTACATCATTTGCCTTCTCTTGGTGTGGGTCTTGACAGTCACTGTGCCTACTAGTCTTTATGCTGTTCACAATAATTATTCCTGGGATACTCAGTCATCTACAAGCAGGAAGGATCACTCATGTCAGAACCAAAGGACACAACCTGGGAATATTTATTGCATAAAAAATTCAACACAATACTACTACTGTTAAGATGTATTTAGCAAATACAGAGTTATCCAACTGCCATTCCAGTGATTATAAAGAAATAATAACATTTTAGCGAGTACATAGCTATACAACATTTCATCAAAAGTAAGTAATTCACACATCACTTTCCTCCCTTCACTGCAGAGAACGCGTCCAGAACGTGAGTGCAGCTCCTCCAGCGAGGGACGGGATGAATACAAGACCCAGATCAGCGACCTAAGTCCCGGGAGTAACTACATGGTGCGGGTGGCGGCCCACACCTCCGGCGGCCTGGTGGGCGCCTCCATACACGAGGTGCGGGTGTTCACCAAGCCGGACCTGGACCTGCCCTCCGCCTCAGAGTCTGAAAGTTGTCTCCACCTCACCCACCAGTCTGGAGGCCACTTGGTCGCCGCCCGTACTGGCCAAAACGCCCATCACGGGATACACCATGTTCTATACGCAGGTGTGGACGGCCTTATAGAACTGTGTGCTAAATGTGGAGTCTCTGTTGCCTAACAAAAGTCTCCCCATATCCTTGTGTGTCATTAGTGACCTTCCTTTGAGTAGAGGGTGACCATAGCCTTGTGTTTGTACAAGTCCCAGTGTGTATCTTAACCATTGTCTCCCTTGTAGTTTTCTCCTCAGGTTGGGTCAGCAGAAGGGTTCCATGTCAACTGAACCAGTGCCACTTGCACCAGTACCACATGCACCAGTGCCAACTGAACCAGTAGACAACTGAACCAGTAGACAACTGAACCAGTGGTCTACTGAACCAGTGGTCAACTGAACCAGTAACCATTTGAACCAGCGACCATCCGAACCAGTGCAACTTGAACCAGTGCAAACTGAACCAGTACTACTTGAACCAGTACTATTTCAACCAGTGACCATCTGAACCAGTGGTCATCTGAACCAGTGGTCAACTGAACCAGTGGTCAACTGAACCAGTAGTCAAGTGAACCAGTGGTCATTTGAACCAGTGGTCATTTGAACCAGTAACCATCTGAACCAGTGTAAACTGAACCAGTACTACTTGAACCAGTACTATTTCAACCAGTGACCATCTGAACCAGTGGTCATCTGAACCAGTGCTACTTGAACCAGTGCAAACTGAACCAGTACTACTACTTGAACCAGTACTAATTCAACCAGTGACCATCTGAACCAGTGGTCATCTGAACCAGTGCAACTTGAACCAGTGCAAACTGAACCAGTAGTACTTGAACCAGTACTATTTCAGCCAGTGACCGTGTAATACAATTTAACCCTTTTTCGAAGGCCGATGGTACTGTACTCCGTTGTGTAACCCTTTCATTACAGGTGTAACTCGTTTATGTTAGCATCCTCCCTGCACCAGCTTAAACCACGCATACTGAATTAAAACAACAAATTATCCTAGGCTTTGCATTGAATTAAAACAAGAAATAACCCTAGGCTTTGTACTGAATTAAAACAAGAAATAACCCTAGGCTTTGTACTGAATTAAAGCAAAAAATAACCCTAGGCTTTGTACTGAATTAAAGCAAAAAATAACCCTAGGCTTTGTACTGAATTAAAACAAGAAATAACCCTAGGCTTTGTATTGAATTAAAACAAGAAATAACCCTAGGTTTGTACTTAATTAAAACAAGAAATAACCCTAGGTTTGTACTTAATTAAAGCAGGAAATAATCCTAGGATTTGTACTGAATTTGTACTATTTCAGCCAGTGACCGTGTAATACAATTTAACCCTTTTTCGAAGGCCGATGGTACTGTGCTCCGTTGTGTAACCCTTTCATTACAGGTGTAACTCGTTTATGTTAGCATCCTCCCTGCACCAGCTTAAACCACGCGCTTATGCAAAGCCATTTTTATTTTGAGCTGGTCCCAGTCCTGCGACACGTGGAGTCGGGATGCTGTCGCGGACCTTCTTTTTTTTTTTTAGTTTTATATTATATTTTTATTTATTTATTTTTATTTTTTTTTTACTTTTTTCTTTTAGTTTTTTTTTCTTTTCCTAGCTTATAACAGTTTTTATATTTCCTTTTCTTGTTTTATTTATTTTTATTTATTACTTTTTGTGAAATATTTTTCACTTTGTGTTTGTAAATGAAGTGTGACCATTTTAATGTAGGTTTCCGAAGGAAATAAAAATACAGTTGAGTCACAACAAATTCTGCTGAACTCGCACATATTTTATGGAATAAAAAATACTCTGAATTGTAAGTAAACTAATTATATTCAGATCTTGAAGAAAAATAAAGTTGAATTAAAACAACAAATTATCCTAGGCTTTGCATTGAATTAAAACAAGAAATAACCCTAGGCTTTGTACTGAATTAAAGCAAAAATAACCCTTTGAATTAAAACAAGAAATAACCCTAGGCTTTGTACTGAATTAAAGCAAAAAATAACCCTAGGCTTTGTACTGAATTAAAGCAAAAAATAATCCTAGGCTTTGTACTGAATTAAAGCAAAAAATAATCCTAGGCTTTGTATTGAATTAAAACAAGAAATAAGCCTAGGCTTTGTACTGAATTAAAACAAGAAATAACCCTAGGTTAGTACTTATTTAAAGTAACTTGTCGGCTTCTTCACCATAAGATCTAACTTTAACTGCTAGTCTGTTTGCTAAAAGTACATATGTATTTCTTGGCCTCTCAAGATTGACAGCTTGGGCATTTTGCATTGTTAGCCTATGAACTGCAATGTCTTTTCTGATACCATTCATGAAAGACCACATTGTTGGATGAGAGCACATAAAAAGTGAATTGAGCGAATTATGAAACCCTTCCGTGCAATCATACATGACAATGTCTGCATAATCATTAGGTATCTCAAAGTTTCGAGACTGAGGAGGTGGTTGGATGTTCTCCTCTTTTTGGCGTGTTCGTCTAATACGTCGTTCAATGGCAGATTTAACTGGCATTCTTGCCAAGACATCATCGTTTAAGGGACCATCTGAACCTTTTTTTCGGGAAGAGTGTGCCAATTTTTTTAACACACGCGTCTGGCAATCCTGCCTGCGGCCCCAGGGCGCCGCCCACCCGGCCCAGTAGGGGATTAGACTTCACTGAGAGTGGGTGCTTTCTCACGTTGCACCTACTCAGTTAACCGTACTTTTTTTTGTAGTTATAATACTGTATATCTTCAAATAATTTTATGTGAAATGGCTCTAGATATTTCACAGTCCTTGAGAGGTGGAGAATTGCTAGTGCATCATGGTTTTGAGTATATTCTTCGGACAAAAGAGCCTTGGATGGATGCTGAAAAAAAGTATTGGAGGTGCAGGAAATATAAGACTTTCAAATGTAAATCATCAATAATAACGAAGGGCTCAAATATTATAAAAGAACCCTCTGACCACACCCATTCTGGAGACTCTATTCAAACTGACGTTCATGTTGCCCTTGCAAAAATGAAACAAGATGCAAAAACACTCGTGCCACCACAAGGACAATTATCGCCGACCATCTCGTTCCCTTAAACGATGATGTCTTGGCAAGAATGCCAGTTAAATCTGCCATTGAACGACGTATTAGACGAACACGCCAAAAAGAGGAGAACATCCAACCACCTCCTCAGTCTCGAAACTTTGAGATACCTAATGATTATGCAGACATTGTCATGTATGATTCTGGAGTCGATGATCCTCAAAGAATGTTAGCCTTTGGGAGACATGATTTGGTAAATTGCCTTCAGAGTGAGTTATGGATTGGGGATGGAACATTTGAGACTACCCCATTGATTTTCTTTCAGTTGTATACTATTCACGCCAAGATAGGAAACTCCTATCCCCCTTGTATATATTTTCTCTTGCCAAACAAAACAGCTGAAACATACACACGTATGATTAAAATTTTAAAAATGTTGCATCCAGGTCTCAACCCTTCTACTATCTTACTTGATTTTGAGTTGGCGGCAATAAATGCTTTCAAAAATGAGTTTCCTCTAGCAAGAGTATCTGGATGTTTCTTTCATTTAAATCAGTCTGTGATAAGAAAGGTAAATGAATTGGGATTGAAGGTCAGGTATGAAACAGACCGTGATTTTGCAATGACTGTCAAGTCCCTTCCAGCACTTGCTTTTGTACCAATTGATGAAGTACCTGAGGTCTTTGAAGAGTTGGGAGCTGCTTTTCCAGATGAGGCTGAATGCAATGACCTAATTGCATATTTTGAATCTACATACGTACGTGGACCTCGAGCAGGAGGAAGGGCAAGAAACCCAAGATTTGAACCACAGCTATGGAATCATTACGAGGATGCCCAAATATGTGCACCAAAAACCACTAATTGCACGGAAGGGTTTCATAATTCGCTCAAGTCACTTTTTATGTGCTCTCATCCAACAATGTGGTCTTTCATGAATGGTATCAGAAAAGACATTGCAGTTCATAGGCTAACAATGCAAAATGCGCAAGCTGTCAATCTTGAGAGGCCAAGAAATAGATATGTACTTTTAGCAAACAGACTAGCAGTTAAAGTTAGATCTTATGGTGAAGAAGCCGACAAGTTACGATATTTGAGAGCAATTGCCCACATGCAAGTTGTTGGGTAGAAAATAAGATTTAGTGCTGTGCAACTATATACAGTACTTACCTTGTTACCATAGAGTAACCAAACGTTATACTGCATTTTATTTATATTTCTTCAACTTTATTTTTCTTCAAGATCTGAATATAATTAGTTTACTCACAATTCAGAGTATTTTTTATTCCATAAAATATGTGCGAGTTCAGCAGAATTTGTTGTGACTCAACTGTATTTTATTTCCTTCGAAACCTACATTAAAATTGTAACACTTCATTTACAAACACAAAGTGAAAAATATTTCACAAAAAGTAATAAATAAAAATAAATAAAACAAGAAAAGGAAATATAAAAACTGTTATAAGCTAGAAAAAGAAAAAAAAAAGTAAAAAAAAAAAGTAAAAAAAAAATAAGTAAATAAATAAAAATATAATGTATGATTGCACGGAAGGGTTTCATAATTCGCTCAAGTCACTTTTTATGTGCTCTCAGACAACAAGTTGGTCTTTCATGAATGGTATCAGAAAAGACATTGCAGTTCATAGGCTAACAATGCAAAATGCCCAAACTGTCAATCTTGAGAGGCCAAGAAATACATATGTACTTTTAGCAAACAGACTAGCAGTTAAAGTTAGATCTTATGGTGAAGAAGCCGACAAGTTACTTTAAATAAGTACTAACCTAGGGTTATTTCTTGTTTTAATTCAGTACAAAGCCTAGGCTTATTTCTTGTTTTAATTCAATACAAAGCCTAGGATTATTTTTTGCTTTAATTCAGTACAAAGCCTAGGATTATTTTTTGCTTTAATTCAGTACAAAGCCTAGGGTTATTTTTTGCTTTAATTCAGTACAAAGCCTAGGGTTATTTCTTGTTTTAATTCAATACAAAGCCTAGGGTTATTTTTTGCTTTAATTCAGTACAAAGCCTAGGCTTATTTCTTGTTTTAATTCAATACAAAGCCTAGGATTATTTTTTGCTTTAATTCAGTACAAAGCCTAGGGTTATTTTTTGCTTTAATTCAGTACAAAGCCTAGGGTTATTTTTTGCTTTAATTCAGTACAAAGCCTAGGGTTATTTCTTGTTTTAATTCAGTACAAAGCCTAGGGTTATTTTTTGCTTTAATTCAGTACAAAGCCTAGGGTTATTTTTTGCTTTAATTCAGTACAAAGCCTAGGGTTATTTTTTGCTTTAATTCAGTACAAAGCCTAGGGTTATTTTTTGCTTTAATTCAATACAAAGCCTAGGGTTATTTTTTGCTTTAATTCAGTACAAAGCCTAGGGTTATTTCTTGTTTTAATTCAATGCAAAGCCTAGGATAATTTGTTGTTTTAATTCAGTATGCGTGGTTTAAGCTGGTACTGCATTTTATTTATATTTCTTCAACTTTATTTTTCTTCAAGATCTGAATATAATTAGTTTACTTACAATTCAGAGTATTTTTTATTCCATAAAATATGTGCGAGTTCAGCAGAATTTGTTGTGACTCAACTGTATTTTATTTCCTCGAAACCTACATTAAAATGGTACACTTCATTTACAAACACAAAGTGAAAATATTTCACAAAAAGTAATAAATAAAAATAAATAAAACAAGAAAAGAAATAATAAAAACTGTTATAAGCTAGAAAAGAAAAAAAACTAAAAGAAAAAAGTAAAAAAAAATAAATAAATAAATATATATATAATATAAAACTAAAAAAAAAAAAAGGTCCGCGACAGCATCCCGACTCCACGTGTCGCAGGACTGGGACCAGCTCAAAATAAAAATGGCTTTGCATAAGCGCGTGGTTTAAGCTGGTGCAGGGAGGATGCTAACATAAACGAGTTACACCTGTAATGAAAGGGTTACACAACGGAGTACAGTACCATCGGCCTTCGAAAAAGGGTTAAATTGTATTACACGGTCACTGGCTGAAATAGTACTGGTTCAAGTACTACTGGTTCAGTTTGCACTGGTTCAAGTTGCACTGGTTCAGATGACCACTGGTTCAGATGGTCACTGGTTGAATTAGTACTGGTTCAAGTAGTAGTACTGGTTCAGTTTGCACTGGTTCAAGTAGCACTGGTTCAGATGACCACTGGTTCAGATGGTCACTGGTTGAAATAGTACTGGTTCAAGTAGTACTGGTTCAGTTTACACTGGTTCAGATGGTTACTGGTTCAAATGACCACTGGTTCAAATGACCACTGGTTCACTTGACAACTGGTTCAGTTGACCACTGGTTCAGTTGACCACTGGTTCAGTTGACCACTGGTTCAGTTGGCACTGGTGCATGTGGTACTGGTGCAAGTGGCACTGGTTCAGTTGACCGGCAACCCAGCAGAAGAACACGAAGTAAAGGTCACTGGTACGTCACATGACCTCCAAGACCTGGACCAGTTCACTGAGCACAGCGTGTGGCTCACCGCCGTCAACAGTAATGGCGGGGGAGACGCCACCCCGGAGGTCACTGCCAGAACCTTCTCAGACGTGCCCTCAAAGGAGCCTCAGAATGTGAGCGTTGAGGCTGCCAGCTCAAGAGTGAGTTGTGGAAGGCTTCCAAGGCAAAGATACATTGTGAAACTCGGTTTTAAATAGCTTTCTGCTCTGTTCGTTTCCTTCACATCATCTCTACGAGTTGCACATTCATTTTTTCAGTATTTTTAACCCTTGCACATTCATTATATTTGACCCGTCTGCTGCGATTGGCACGGATTTGGCCTTCACTGGTAGCCTGAAAACATTTACTCCCATGTCTTTCCCTGGCTCTGTGGTGGATAGTGGAGTGTATCCAATGTGGCATTGGTGCGCAGGATATCCCCTCCCAAGCTGCAGGACTTTACATTTTTCTCCACTGAATTGTAGCAGCCGGTTTGTGTTCCATTCCTGTAGCTTGGTGAGGTCTTCTGGTAGGAAATCCACAGTCAGGGGGTTAAGTTGAAGCATTCATGGCCTCATACAATGTTCAAACTTTTTAAGATTGTATTTTGATAATTTATCGTATAACTTTTTCCCTCACACGGCCTTTCCTTCAGAGCCTCATCATCTGCTGGGAGCCTCCGCTGGCCGAGCACCAGAATGGGATCATCACCAGCTGCAAGATCCGCTACAAAGAGCGCGGCAGTCAGGTTCCTCCAAGACCAAAGCCACAGACGGAAACAGACGACTCTTTGCCCTCAAGAAAAGCACCACATACTCCATAAAGGTTTAACCCATCTGCTGCGATTGGCACAGATTTCACATTCACTGGTAGCCTGATAACATACAGTCCCTGGTCTTTCTCTGCCTCTGTGGTGGATAATGGAGTGTTTTCCATGTGGTATTGGTGTGCTGGATATCTCTTCACTGGTAGCCTGATAACATACAGTCCCTGGTCTTTCTCTGCCTCTATGGTGGATAGTGGAGTGTTTCCCATGTGGTATTGGTGTGCTGGATATCCCCTCCCATGGTGCAGGACTTACCTTTTCTTCATTGAATTGTAGCCACAGATACTTTTTGTTCTCGCTGTTCATTTCCCATTTCCTTCTGGTTCTCCTCCTCCTCCTCCTGTAACCCTCTCTTTCCTGTCCCTACTGATCATGTTCTCTTTTTTCCTCTTGCTGTTCCTGTGTCCCCGCCCTGCCAAATATTCTCCCGCGTCCTGCTTCTTGGCATTTCCTTGAGCAGGTTAGTGCAGAGAGCGTATACAGCTTAGGGTCGGAGAGGCTTTGACGGAGCTCAACCAACGTAATGTACAGACTGAAGCGCCACAGCGCCACAAAGAGAGCCCACGAGACCACAATTACACACTGTACATATATAACATAAACTTGGGCGAGGCTGTGGATTTTGATGCAGCGGATGTACATTTTGATCCAATGACCCTGATAACCTAAAACCGGTGAATGTATAGGAGGCGAAGCTACACACACACACACACACACACACACACACACACACACACACACACACACACACACACACACACACACACACACAATAATACAATACCCGTCAACATTACAAAGAGAAAGTATTCTTCCCATGATAAATACTGATTAAAAAGTCTTGTGTGTGTGTGTGTGTGTGTGTGTGTGTGTGTGTGTGTGTGTAATTCACCTCGGCCTGATCACGAGTTGGACTCAGTCCCGCCAGCAGGTACTCTCCCGACGTGAACAAGTGCTCATCATCATCGATCTCTGGGTACTGCCAGGACCTCACACACCACACCCCCCATCCCCCTTGCTCAAGGGAGGACAGTAACCACTCCTTGTCAACAGAAAGAATCCGGCCTGATGGGGGCTCAAACCGCTGCCTGTTTGGCCGTAAAGCCTTGCAGCGCAGCGCTCTACCGATTGAGCTGTGTGTGTGTGTGCATGTGTGTGTGTGTGTGTGTGTGTGTGTGTGTAGCCTCGCCTCCTATACATTCACTCTGGTTTAGATTAGCAGCTGCTGCAGTCTGACTCGACTCGCTCTCCTGATCATTACTGCCGCAGGAAATGACATAACTGTCTTCTCCCACACTCTACCTTCTCTTCCTCGCTTTATTCTTCATTATTACCATTACCAGAAGCTTTATTACTCTGTTCCCCGCATAAGGAGGACGAGGGGACAGACACATGCGTTTGGCTTCCTGATGCAATACATATTATCAAGGGAAGCATGATAGCAAGAGAATATTGAGCTACACACAACTTTTACTACCATTATTATTGGCAAGATTGTCACGTGTAAGGAGGACGGGGAGGCAGGGACATGGGTTTGGCTTCCTGACACAACACGCATCATCAGAGGAAGCAAGGCAGCAAGCGAATAATGAGCAGCACAACTATACGCATACAATTCCAGCACTGCCGCCAGGTAAGATCACGAGACTAACAATGAGGAGCCCAACAACATCGTTACGTCCGCATTGCATCGCTCACATCTTATCCGCCCCAGTTACCAGCGCATAGAAGCTCCTGCCCTTCCCCATTACGCGTATATCATTAGCCAAGCGAAAAGCCACTCCTCCATCCCTTCAACTCCGGCTACATGTGATTGGGGATTTTTGGGAAAAGATGGTGCTGGTTAATGGTATTTCCTTGGCTGGGGATATCCGCCAAGGTAACCTGAAGAGTTTTAGTGAAGGTACCATAAGGTTGAAGGCGGATTTTCTAATGGTAACAACAATAAGACTGACACTCGTTTACTCCTTTTCCTTCTGCCTCACCAACTACTTCTGTGAGAGTCTATCAATTGCCATATGTGTTTCTACCCCTCAATCTACATTCTATCTCACGTTAGTTCACCGCAGTATCACCAACGCCATCACCACATATATCAACAAACGCCACAACATACCAACATACCACACACCAACACATTCACTAAACACAAACCAGAAACTTCAAACCATCAACACACGTAATGACAGACTTACTCCCTCATAAATGGACACTCGGCCTCGATTCATTATACAAATACGCTAATTATTCTAAGAAGCCTAAATTATTGGTAACGTTAAACCCGGTGTGTGTGTGTGTGTGCGTGTGTGTGTGTGTGATATATATATATATATATATATATATATATATATATATATATATATATATATATATATATATATATATATATATATATATATATATATATATATATATTGATATTGATATATATATTGATATATTTATTTTTGGCTTAATAGTTATATACATATTGGTAAATTACAAATGTAGTTTTTATTTTAAGCCAGGGCCATTAAACCGAGGCTTTCTTAGGACCTGAAGACTCGTAAAGAAAGTACATAACAAGGGACAGGTTTAGGCCACATAAAGCATAATAACTTACATATATTTCAACAATGTATAAATGTATAGGTCAGTCGAAGTGAAAAATGTATACAATACGAACATGTGAAAAAAAAACTTAGATGATATCACTCTAGCAGTAAACAAGTGTACATGTGAAATAAAAACTTGAAAATAGCTTGATTATTATTGAAATAATGAAATTTACAGCAATCAGTCGGAGTTTGCAAAAATAATGTGAGAAAAAAAAAACGCAATGAACCATTCAAAAACACTATAAAATAAATAAAAAAATCAATGTGACCATAAGTTCTCATTGGTACTAAGAAGCCTTTTTATTAATTTGGTTTGAACAATCTTATATTCTCATCAGTTTTTAAGTGTTGTGGTAAGTCATTCCAGATTTTAGCTCCTCTTGATAGGATGCTCCGTTTTTTTTTTTTTTTTACAACAAAGGAGGCAGCTCAAGGGCACACAAAAAAAGAAAACAATAATAAAAAAAAAGCCCGCTACTCGCTGCTCCTAAAAAAGAAACAAAAGAGGTGGCCGAAAGGAAGATCAAATACGGGAGGAGAGGTGTCCTGATACCCTCCTCTTGAAAGAGTTCAAGTCGTAGGCAGGAGGAAATACAGATGAAGGAAGATTGTTCCAGAGTTTACCAGCGTGAGGGATGAAAGAGTGAAGATGCTGGTTAACTCTTGCATAAGGGTGGACAGTATAGGGATGAGCATGAGTAGAAAGTCGAGTGCAGCGGGGCCGCGGGAGGGGGGGAGGCATGCAGTTAGCAAGTTCAGAAGAGCAGTCAGCGTGGAAATATCGATAGAAGATAGAAAGAGAGGCAACATTGCGACGGAATTTAAGAGGTAGAAGACTATCAGAATGAGGAGGAGAGCTGACGAGACGAAGAGCCTTAGCCTCCACTCTGTCCAGAAGAGCTGTTTGAGTGGAGCCCCACACATGAGATGCATACTCCATACGATGTGATGTCCTGCACAATGGTATTAATAGGTCATGAGGTCTCCGGGTAACATTGCCAGGCATTGCTGTAAAGCCAGAGTCTATGGAGAGAGAGAGAGAGAGAGAGAGAGAGAGAGAGAGAGAGAGAGAGAGAGAGAGAGAGAGAGAGATTGTCGCTATGTAGTACGGTTCTTATGGGCCAAACAAAGTCTTTCGCTCCACCAGACGTGATGCAAGTGTGGACATGGCCTTATCTTACGTAATTTAGGGCACTGATGTCAGAAATCACCCGTCCAAGCATCCTTCTCCTGTCAGAGAGGCGCTATACGACAACATAAGCGTGGATAGCCGTGGCTTGAGTTTTAAATTTTCCGCAAAAAAAAAAAAATATTAAGCATTTAATGACCAAATATACTCAGGACTTAAATAATTCACAAAGAGTTTTTCAAGTCACTTAGTTATTTTACATGCAATCTATTGCTTAACATTCATGATTTCATTAATATATTTTTTCTCTACTTCTACAAATTTGTTTACCGACAACACGATTTGAAGAAGTAAATAACGAAGAAAATGTATTGTTGTGCTGGAAGCTTCCCCCGGTGACCATAGGCCTCTAGAAGGCTCCCGGAGAAACGAGCAAGGGGGCGGGGAGCAAGGCGCCCCGCGGGGCGCGGCCAGGCGCCAGGCGGGAAGTGTTGCCAACTCGCACATATTTTTGCTACATGTTCTTGTATGATCTAAAATATACTGTAACATTCTAGACTGTACTGTTCTGGATATATATAGGAGAAGAGGGCGAGAGAGAGGCAGTCCCAGTCATAGTAAGCTAGTGGTCAGTGAAGAGTCACAGTGAAGTGTACTACTAAGGAAGAATATTAAACTACAGAAGCTGTGCAAAGTGTTTACATATCTCCCTCCCACGGAGTCTCCTGACGGCGACACGGAACCCAAGTAACACGTCCGGCATAACACTGGTGTCAGGAGTGTAGCCATTTGTTTTTCGCCATGGAGACTCGTTCCCAAGCTGCCCAGAGGGACGACATGTTGACTGAACTTTTGGAAGCCTTGAGACTACAGGGGGAGAAACAAGAAAGAGCACAACAACAACAAGAAAGAACACTCCAAGAACTCAAACAACAACAAGAAGGAACACTCGAAGAACTCAAAGAACAGCTAGAAGATCGCTTCACAGGATTACAGCTACAGCTTAAAGCAGTACAAGATGGAAGTGAGTCAGTGCGAAGAGAAATGACTGATGTGACCACGAACTTGGGACAACGCCTGATAGAAGTGGAGAAAGAACACACAAATCTTCAACAAGAGATGGAGGTGGTACGGGAGACGACACACAAAGAAATATTAGAAGTGCAGGGAAAGGTGAACCGTACTGAACAGGCAGTTTGTGACGTAAGTGACAGAGTGAAGGCCCTTGAAGACTGCTTGGCTGGAAACGGACAGCCAGTGCCTGCAGGGGCTAGTTGTACCCAAGATGCTTCTCCTACGCAAGTCCGGGGTAGTTTGAGCCCTGTTTCGCCTGAGTTTATCCCCGCAAGAAGTTCCGCTAGCCCCATGAGTCTGCTGGGTTCGCCTGTTAGAAAGAAGCCTCAGGAGTTTGATGGCAAGGTCTCCTGGGAGGCTTACCGCGCTCAGTTTGAGCTGTTGGCAGCTCGGAACGGATGGGATGACCAAGAGTGCGCGGTACAGCTGGCCACTAGCCTGAAAGGGGCGGCGCTGGAGGTCCTTGCTCAGCTCGACAATGCGACAAAGGGCAGCTACAGCGGGCTGGCACAGGCGCTGGAGCAACGATATGGGACCAAGCACCAGAACGAGCTCTTCAGGGTTAGGTTCAAAACCCGCAACAGGAGGCGCGGCGAGTCTCTCCAGGAACTCGCTCAGGACCTTGAGAGCATGGCGCACAAGGCATACCCAGGTGCCACCCCTCACCTGCTGACGGTTTTGCTGCGTGATCAATTCATCGATGCCCTGGACAGCCCTCAGCTGAAGATAAAAGTGAACCAAGCTAAGCCAACATCAATGCAGGAAGCTCTGGCACGTGCCATGGAGTTTGAGTCCTTTGTTAGGTCTAGCTTGTCAAGCTTCAGGGACGACTCGACTTCTGGCTTTAGGGCACGAAAGGGCGCTGTCAGCGACACAGACAGGTTCCAAGGAACGTGCTGGTACTGCGAGAAGGTTGGGCACAAGGAGAACGAATGCTATAAGAGGAAGAAGGAATATGAAGGTGGCGCTAAGAAGAAGCCCAGGGAAGGACCCAAGTGCTGGACCTGTGGAGAAAAGGGGCACTGGAAGAATGAGTGTCGGAAAAATGTGCCCCAAACGAGGGACCACCACTCGGGAAACTAAGAAGGACTGGTTCACGGGGGCAACGACCAGTCTGTCCTGTACATGCCCCGAAGATATCAGTGTGCAGGAGAACCACCATGACAAGCTGCCAAGTGGAGGGCAAGGTTGACGGAGTGTTGTGGCCTGTGGTCGTCGACACAGGCTCGGAACGCACATTGGTGCGGCCTGACGTGGTGAGTCATCGTCGGCTTCCTAAAAGACGCCGCATCGACTGTGCGGAGTCACAGGACACTACGCAGAGCTCAGAGGCCCAGTGGACGTGAAGTTTGAGCTCGGAGGAAAGGAAGAGTTCCTCTCTGTGTACGTGGCCGACATGGATGACCCCTGCATCCTAGGTATGGATTATCTTGTCTCCCACAGGTGCGAGCTGGACTTCCGCGCTAAGCAGCTGACTGTAGGAGGAAGGAGGGTGCCACTGACGACTGTGAACAAGGAAGACCTGCCAGTGACGGTCAAGCGCACCACCATTATTCCTCCGAGGTCGGAGATGCTATTACCCTGTCAAATTACGGGTGCCCCCCCGGCTAGCCTGTGTGTGGTAGAGAGTGGAAGTCGATGCCCGGTAGAAAACGGGGTGATTGTAGGCAGTACTTTGGTAGACCCTGCTGCAGCGGAAGTGCCTGTCGTCGTGGCCAATGTCTCCTTCAGCCCAAAGAAAAGAAAACAAGGGACCATGGTGGGGTTGTGCCAAGAGATCGACCAGAAACCAAGAACCTGTGTCTGCAGGAGAACCCTGACGAAGCCCAAGGAGGAGCTGCCTGACTACCTGCGCGACCTGTTTGACAGGAGCTCCAAGTGTCTAGAGGAATCCCAAGTGGAACAGCTCAGGGAGCTTCTAGTGAGGAATGCAGATGTGTTTTCCACAGGAGACCTGGACTTGGGGTGTACGGACCTGGTAGAGCACCACATCGACACAGGTAGCCACCGCCCAGTGAAGCAAGCTCCTCGAAGGATGGCACCAGCCCGTCGCAAGGAGATGGATGAGGTAATGGATGACCTCCGGCAACATGGGTTAATCGAGCGGTCCAGCAGCCCGTGGGCGTCTGCTGTAGTGCTCGTCAGGAAAAAGGACGGTTCCCTCAGGTGCTGCGTGGACTACCGAGCCCTCAACGATCTCACCATCAAGGATTCATACCCACTCCCACGGATCGACGACACGCTCGACGCCTTGGTGGGCTCCTAGTGGTTTTCAACACTGGATATGAAGTCTGGGTATCACCAAGTCAAAATGGCGGAACAGGACAAAGAGAAAACAGCCTTCTCCTACGGTCAAGGCCTGTGGCAGTTTAAGGTCATGCCCTTTGGCCTGTGCAACGCGCCGGCCACGTTCGAGCGGCTGATGGAGAGGGTGCTGGAGGGACTTCACTGGAAGACGGCACTCATCTACCTCGACGACGTGATTGTCTTTGGCCAGACCTTCGAGCAGGAGATGGAAAGGCTATCAGAGGTTTTCGCCCGGTTTAGAGCTGCACACCTTAAGCTCAGCCCGAAGAAATGCTGTCTGTTCCAAAAGGAGGTCCAATACTTGGGACACATCGTGAGCGAGGCTGGAGTACGCACTGATCCTGAGAAGGTGGCTGCGGTAAGGGACTGGCCGACACCCACCAACGTGAAGGAGCTTCCTCGGGTTGTGCTCATACTACCGCAGGTTTGTGAAAGGCTTCGCTACGATTGCTGCACCACTGCACCTCCTGACGAAGAAGGGGCGCAAGTTTGAGTGGACAGCGGAAACTCAGGTTGCCTTTGAGAAGCTCAAGGAGGCCCTCATCAGCTCGCCCGTATGTGGTGCCCCGAGGGCTGCGACACCACTCGTGTCATCATCATCTTCACCGGCAATATTTTCCGATGACAACAGCGGTATCGACCGCTAAAACACAACACGGACTCCAACACATGATTGTCCCCACTGTTCATTTACCAACCTTGTTATGATGTTGACAGCTATAAAGCATTTACTTCTAGTGTCGCGCAGCGGACCTATAAACTATGTCAGACCAATATAGATATAGGATGGCAGGAGTCAGAAAGAATGTTTAGGAAATCCAAACCCAAACAGGTGGTAGTAGGAGATCGGGTCTACTTAAGGCATGTATGTACAAAGGGCGAACCAAAGAAGCTCCAGCCCTTGTTCAATGGACCTTTTAGGGTGCTAGAAAAAATAAGCCCTGTAGTCTTACGACTGCGTCATGTTAGAGGTGGTAAGATCAAGACAGTTCACACAAATAATGTTCAGGTCGTTCACGAGGACTCTCTTGGCTTCCATGACTCTCCTAATGTCAGGCGTGCATACCCTCTCCCTGATCAAGTAGTAGAAGTGGACCCACTCCCATGACTTATTCCCCGAGGAGCCGCTGCCATTGTCCTTCCAGCTCCTTCCGAGCTCTCCTCACCGGCTCCTGTCTCCTCAGATGCTTCAGAGGTCCCCTCATTGGTTCCCTCAGCTCCTTCAGAGCCCTGTGTCAGTCGCTCATTACGATCCAATACGGTACCCCCTTCTCTCCCCAATGTGATGGACCGCCCTCTTGAGTATCGCCAACGACCAACGAACTGATGCCCCTATAATTACAGATCCTGGGTGTTGCCCTCTCCTTGTCTTCCCTTGATCCCTCCCGGGAGCAACCCATTCGTCCCGGCCTCGTCTTCTCCCCAGTCTTTAAGATGCTGTTGACAGGACGGTACTATATTGTCCCCGTCGTCATCAAGACGGACGACATCCAACGTCCTCTCATCAACGTGGCAAATCTAACAGCGGAAGTTTCATGGTCGATTGAACATATGAATCAATCGTTCCCCACTGTTGGTCTGCTCAGGCGCACTCTAGACTCTTTTCACATTGAGTTTGAGAAGTTATTCAAAGATCTTAACAGCTTTCTGTCGGCTATGAGTGGTAGAGATGGAAGCCCGTTTCGGACTCGCCAGAAGCGAGGAGCCGTGGATTTCCTTGGCTCGGTAGCAAACCTCCTTTTCGGTACGGCCACTCAGGCCCAAATAGATGTGATACAATGGTAGATCTCCGAGCTCTACACTCTGTCCACAGAAGAGAGACGTCAACTTAACCTCCATCAGTAAGTCCTCAACGCCACAGTTCGGGACCTCCGTCATATTCATTCTGCCATCTCACGTCTAGAGTCAGCCTCGGCTTTGGCCTCAGCTATTATCCGTCAGTTCTCCCTAAAAACCTTGCAAATTGAAGTGGAAATGCGTATTTTGGAGACTATCCTTCTCATTCAGTTGGCACTTAGTGACCTAAATCATGATACTCTGAATCTCAAGCTTGGCCTTCAGCAGCTGTCCCAAACGCAGGTTTCCCCTCTCCTCCTTCCAAATGATGTACTATTTCGTGTGCTCAGCAATGCGTCACTCCATTACCCAGGCTTACTTTTCCATGCAGCACATGAATATTTAGCATTGTATAGAGATGTCTCTAGTGTTATTTCTAAAGGTACGCTTTCCTCAGGAACCCTTCACTTCTTCTTACAAATCCCAATGAAAGGGTATCCCTCTGACGTGTTCGATGTGTTTAAAATGGATGCGTTGCCTTTTCATCTTGATGGCACGCCATATTTTCTGCACACCGACACGCTTTCCACTTACCTTGCGGTTTCTGAAGACCGCACTCACTATATGCTCTTGGACTCCTTGGACCGCTGTACTAAACACCACCTGCTCTATGTATGTCCCCCTGTCGCCCCTGTCTACTCGACTTCTGTCCAGCGCTGCGAGATCGCTCTCTTTCTCGATCGCCCAGACGCCCTCTCGCTGTGTTCTAAGTCTCTCCTCAGAGTCTTCCCCGGTCTTCATCCGTCTCCTGGGCTGGGTCTTCGCTACCGATACTCCCCAGATGGTCACCATGGTATGCACGTACAGACCGTTCTCCAAATACAGGCAGACCATAAACTGGACGGGTCTCCTCCGCCTCGTTATTTGCTGTAGTGCCTCCGACGCCTTCAGCCTCCTGCCTCTGCTACTATGGACGGTGACGCCCCGCTGACGGTTCATCGCGCCCCTTCCACATCGGACGTGACGTGGTCTCATCGCTCCTGGCCAAGACTCCCCTTGGACCCTTCCCCTCCCCGCCGCCGTCGCCCGGGTCGTCTCTGGCCCCCCCGCTGGACCTCCCTCCAGCACTTCACGCGCTCCAGGAATCCGTCTCTCCGGTCCCCGCCTTCGACCCCTTCCTCCCTTGGTGGGGGTGGCTGCTCCTCCTCGGCGTCGTCTTCGTCGCCGGTGGGGTGGCCTTCTTCTGTCTCTTCAGGTCCCGTCTCGCAGGCCTCCTCCCCACGATCCCGCCATCCCCGTCTTGGCCTCCATGGTCGTCCGCCGGGCGGACCGCTTCGTGCCACGAGGACGTGGCGTGGTTTTAACAGGGGGTATGTGGTGCCCGAGGGCTGCGACACCACTCGTGTCATCATCATCTTCACCGGCAATATTTTCCGATGACAACAGCGGTATCGACCGCTAAAACAACACGGACTCCAACACATGATTGTCCCCACTGTTCATTTACCAACCTATACACAATTGTAATTGCCCATTAACGCACCCGCTTATCTCTCTAAGCCAAAACACAATCACCGCGGCCTAAAACACGATCAGCCGCGGAACAAAATGTTATGAAAACAAAGCTGCGTCACCGCGTGAATTAAGCATGTCGGTTAGGTAGATTATTGTATGAGCTCGGTGTGAGTTTGATGTATGACTCACACGCCTGACGTATTACCCTCGCGATGTCTGCCTATATAAGAAGCATTTTCTCCAGGCTTGACCTCAGATTAACCAGCACTCTGTTCGTTGCTGGACACTCAGTTGTCCTTCCCTAGACAACATGGGTAGAACATTCATCGTTGCTACTGTGAGTATGGAGTGAAGAATTACCATAGAGGAAAGCGTATCTAACATATCTATTGTGTTCTATTATCTTAGTTTTACTTAGGATTATATTTCTATGATACTTTATTGTGTGAGTTTTTACTCAATATTATACCAGTGTTAACGTCAGTAACCAATAGTGAAAGAAAACCTGAAGACTCATTGAGTCTAGTAAGCCAGTCGCTGGTTTAAACAATATTTTTACCCTCTGTAATATTAAGTAGTATTAAGGTAGAATAAAATACATATAAGAAAGGCGACACCGTTTCATCACCCCATTTACGAACTCCTTTAAATACTCCTAAAGTACTAGAATTTTAAGTCAAGTGTCACTAATACAAACAGTGTGTCGTCGCCCCTGTGTGACCCGGGATTGCGGGTTACAACACGTACTCACCAACCCAGACCCCTCTAAGCCTTTTATACTGGATTGTGATGCCAGTGATGAGGGGATTGGTGGAGTGCTGTCCCAGGCATGTGCCGACATGGAACGGGTTGTGGCCTACTTCAGCAAGAAGCTCACCCCAGCCGAGAAAAACTATTGCGTGACCCGGAAAGAACTCCTGTCAGTAGTCAAGAGCCTTGACTTTTTCCATGCTTACCTGTACGGTGCAACTTTCACCATCCGCACGGATCACGCTGCATTGCGGTGGTTGAAGTCACTGAAAAACCCTGAGGGCCAGCTTGCTCGCTGGATAGGTAAACTAGAGCAACATCACTACACTATTGTGCATCGATCTGGGCTAACACACGGTAACGCGGACAGCTTGAGCCGGCGCCCCTGCCTACCTGAGTGTCAACATTGCCTCCAGAGGGAAAGCGTCCAGAATATGTGCCGCCGCACTACAGTGGAACAGACAGCGGAGGTGCCATGGGAAGACTTGGGAAAACTGCAGCGGGAGGACCGAGATTTGAGACCAATTATGGAGTGGCTGAGTCAATCGTCAACGCGACCTGGGTGGGAAGTAATCTCGAGAGAAAGCCCTACCACCAAGAATTACTGGACTCAGTGGGACACTCTTCGGATGGACAACGGGGTGTTGCAGCGACGCTGGGTCTCTCATGATGGTCTTGACCACTACTGGTCCACGGTGCTACCTGTGAAGTCCCGGGAAGGCGTCTTGAAAGAAATGCACGACAGCATCACCAGCGGACACCTTGGGGTAAAGAAGACACTGAGTCGCCTGCGCCAAAGGTTCTATTGGGTTGGCATGAGGAAGGACGTGGAAGAATGGTGTCACGCGTGTGAGGTGTGCTGTGCAAAGAAGGGCCCCAAGAAGCGCCACCGTGCCCCATTGCAACTTTACCAGGTTGGAGCCCCATGGAACGGGTGGCAGTGGATATAGCAGGACCCTTGCCTCTGACGACGAACGGAAATAGGTACATCTGCGTCACAATGGATTACTTCACCAAGTGGCCGGAAGCCTACGCCATCCCTGACCAGGAAGCCACTACCATCGCCAAGGTTTTGGTGGAGGTTCTTCTGTCGCTTCGGTGTGCCTAACGAGCTCCATTCCGACCAGGGAAGGAATTTTGAGTCAACAGTCCTTGCTGAGTGCTGCAAGCTCCTGGGTATCAAGAAGGCCCGGACCACCCCTCTGCACCCACAGTCAGATGGAATGGTGGAGAGGTTTAATTGGACGTTGGGCCAGGAGTTGGCCAAGCAGTGCAACAATGATCAGTCTTCATGGGATCAGAAGCTGCCTGCGCTTCTCATGGCCTACAGGTCTGCCGCCCACGAGACTACGGAGTATTCACCGGCAAAGCTGATGTTTGGACGTGAGCTGCGATTGCCGGTGGACCTACTGACAGGAAGGCCTCCTGGGGAAAGCCTTCCAAGGGACGCCTCCAGTTTTGCCCGTCAACTAGAGGAACGGCTGGAAGAGGTGCACCATCAAGTCCGTGGTGCCTTGAAGTTCTCCGGGGAGGCCATGAAGCGCGGCTACAATATGAGGGCAAGCCACGTTGACTTCAAGGAAGGAGACCAAGTCTGGCTTTACAATCCGCAGAGGAAGAAAGGACAGTCTCCGAAGTTACAGAGCCCCTGGGAAGGCCCTTACACTGTGCTAGAACGCCTCTCCGACGTGACTTACCGAATCCGGAGAACGGAGAGGACCAAGCCGAAAGTTGTCCACGTCAACCGCCTATGGAGGTACCACGGTCCGGGAAACTACACTTGGAACAACTACAAACACCCAGCAGCCGACGAAAACGAAAGGGACGTCCAGGACCGAGAGGAGGTCGACGACGACATAAGCCTTCTGGACCTTTCAGCCGAGGGAGATAACCTCCCGGCTTCGGCAGATGTTCCAGGGACACCCCAAGAAGCGGACGACGACGAGGCGCACCAGGAGACAGACGTGCAGGAGACACCGAGCAGAAGACAGAGACAACGCAGGCGTCCACAGCGATACGACGATTATTATGTTTTTGATTAATTCTCTTACGTTTGTACATAGTTAAGTGTGTGATCGGGACGATCACAATTAAGAGGGGGGGATAGTGTTGTGCTGGAAGCTTCCCCCGGTGACCATAGACCTCTAGAAGGCTCCCGGAGAAACGAGCAAGGGGGCGGGGAGCAAGGCGCCCCGCGGGGCGCGGCCAGGCGCCAGGCGGGAAGTGTTGCCAACTCGCACATATTTTTGCTACATGTTCTTGTATGATCTAAAATATACTGTAACATTCTAGACTGTACTGTTCTGGATATATATAGGAGAAGAGGGCGAGAGAGAGTCAGTCCCAGTCATAGTAAGCTAGTGGTCAGTGAAGAGTCAGAGTGAAGTGTACTACTAAGGAAGAATATTAAACTACTGAAGCTGTGCAAAGTGTTTACATATCTCCCTCCCACGGAGTCTTGTGACGGCGACACGGAACCCAAGTAATACGTCCGGCATAACAGTATTTTAAGGATAGACTCGTATTAAAAACTCGTGTTGAAGCGCTGCGACTGTTTACATAGTACATATCTACCTCAATGACGACGCAAAGGCTGTCAGTGAGTTATAGCAGTATTTGCCAATATATGTGTGGATAGCTTAGACTTGAGTTATTCATTTCATGCTTATTATTTACCGGCAGTTTAAGAGAACATCATGTAGCTATCTGGCAACTTACACTAGAGCAAGACCTTTAATTTAACATTAATCAATATATATATATATATATATATATATATATATATATATATATATATATATATATATATATATATATATATATATATATATATATATATATATATATATATATATATATACAACATAGGAAACAGTTCAAGGGCACCCAAAAAAAGGAAACAATAATAAAAAATGCCCTCTACTTACCTCTCCTAAATATAATCCAGAGGTGGCCGAAAGAGAGGTCAATATCGGAAGGAGAGGTGTCCTGATACCCTCCTCTTGAAAGAGTTCAAGTCGTAGGCAGGATGAAATACAGATGCAGGAAGATTGTTCCAGAGTTTACCAGAGTGAGGGATGAAAGAGTGAAGATGCTGGTTATCTCTTGCATAAAGGGTTTGGATAGTATAGGGATGAGCATGAGTAGAAAGTCGCTTGCAGCGGGGCCGCGGGAGGAGGGGAGGCATGCAGTTAGCAAGTTCAGAAGAGCAGTCAGCGTGGAAATATCGATAGAAGAAAGAGAGGCAGCATGGCGGTGGTAATTAAGAGGTAGAAGACTCTCTGTATGAGGAGGAGAGCTGATGAGACGAAGAGCCATATATTTAGTAGGAGTAGGTAGGAAGACACCTACCGAACGGGCGTGAGCTACTTCCGGTGAGGATATATGAGAAGCGAGGAGGGTGCTGAAGCCCTACAAAGACCCTTCCCATGTCCTCACTAACCGTTTCCCTTTTGTCTCATTAACACCAGAGAGCAGTTCAGCATGCTCTCTAAAGGCAGTTCCTCTCTCTTTCTACACCACACTACATTCACAAAACACAAACACCTTTTCCCAAAATTCAAAATTCAAAATGGCTAACGAAAACACCGCCTCGGAGTCCCCACCTGGGGGGGGGGACCATAAATTCCCCCAGGGAGGACTCCCCTTCTGGCTGCCGACTTGAGAGGTGTCTTGATAACTCCTCGAACCTCCTCCTTATCAATTTCTGCAACATGTGCGGCCTCCGTTCTAATTTTCATTCTGTGGAACACCATCTCTCCTCCTCTAAACCTCACCTACTCTTCCTCACCGAGACACAGGTTTCTGAGGCTACGGACAACAACCTCTACTCTGTTCCCTCCTGCTATCTCTATCCTAAATTTCAATCCAAAGCAGGATGTTGCGCCTACGTGCGCAACGACATCACTTGCTCTCGTGCCCACGACCTTGACTCTTCTGAATTTTCCACCATCTGGCTAAGACTTCATTGTCATTCTATTACTAAATACATTTGTGCTGTTTATCTTTCACCTAACTCTACTAACTATGTAAAACTCTTTGACTATTTGAACTCTAAAGTGGAGCACATCTTGACCCACTCTCCCTTCGCTGAAATCTCCATCTTGGGAGATTTCAATGTTCACCACCAGCTTTGCCTTTCATCCTCTTGCACTGACCAGCCTGGTGAACAAGCCTACAACTTTGCTCTCCTCAACGACCTGGAGCAGTTGGTTCAGCACCCTACTCGTATTCCCGACTGTCTTGGAGACAGGCCCAACATTCTAGACCTCTTCCTTACCTCTAATCCTTCTGCTTACTCTGTCAACCTGTTCTCTCCGTTGGGCTCCTCCGATCACAACCTTATTTCTGTATCCTGTCCTATCACTCCTGTACACCCTCTGGACCCTCCAAAGAGGCAATGCTTCTGGCATTTTGCTTCAACTCGGTGGGACGACCTGAGGATGTACTTTTCCGATTTCCGATTTGCTTCCAGGATAGAGACCCCTCTGTGTGTGCTCAGCGCATCACAGAGGTGATTGTCTCTGGAATGGAAGCATACATTCCACGTACTTTCTCTACTCCCCATGCTAAAAAACCTTGGTTTAATCACGCTTGTTCTTGTGCTGTCAAAGATAGAGAGGCAGCTCACAAAATGTACCAAGGCCCTCGAACTCCCTCTAACCATGATCATTACATTTCCGCCCGGAATCGTGCCAAATATATTCTTCGACTTATCAAAAAAACTCCTTTATCCATAGAAAATGTCAACACCTTGTTTTCTCTATTTCTTCCAGAGAGTTCTGGCACTTAGCCAAAAATATCTCCTCCAATTTCACTTCTTCCTCTTTCCCGCCTCATCTTAACCCAGACAGCAGCACTGCCGTCTCATCTATCTCTAAGGCTGAACTCTTCGCTCAAACTTTCTGTAACAACTCCACTCTGAACGATTCTGGGCATGTTTCTCCTACTCACCCCCCCTCTGACTCCTTTATGCCTGTTATTTAGATTATTAGGAATGATGTTTTTTATGCCCTCTCTGGTCTCAACTCTCAGAAGGCTTATTGACATGATGGAGTGCCTCCTATTGTCCTTAAAACTATGCTTCCGTGCTGACACCCTGCCTGGTCAAACTCTTTCGTCTCTGCCTATCAACAGCTACCTTTCCTTCCTTCTGGAAGTACGGCTTCGTACAGCTTCTGCCTAAGAAGGGTGAACGTTCCAATCGTTCAAACTACCGCCTTATAGCTTTACTTTCCTGTCTATCTAAAGCTTTTGAATCAATCCTTAACCGGAAGATTCAAAAGCACCTTTCCACTTCTAACCTTCTATCTCATCGCCAGTATGGGTTCCGCAAGAGGCGTTCTACTGGCGATCTTCTTGCTCTCTTAACTAATTCTTGGTCATCCTCTTTTAGCCGTTTCGGTGAAACTTTCTCAGTTGCACTAGACATATCGAAAGCCTTCGATAGAGTCCGGCATAAGTCTTTGCTTTCTAAACTGCCCTCTTTCGGATTCTATCTTTCTCTCTGTTCCTTTATCTCCAGTTTCCTTTCCGACCGTTCTATCTCTGCTGTTGTAGACGGTCACTGTTCTTTCCCTAAACCTATTAACAGTGGTGTTCCACAGGGCTCCGTCCTATCACCCACTCTCTTCCTGTTATTCATCAGTGATCTTCTTTCCATAACAACCTGTCCTATCTACTCATATGCTGATGACTCCACTCTGCATTATTCAACTTCTTTGAACAGAAGACCCTCTCAACAGGAATTACATGACTCCAGGCTAGAGGCTGCAGAACGCTTAACTTTATATATATATATATCTATATATATATATATATATATATATATATATATATATATATATATATATATATATATATATATATATATATATATATATATATATATATATATATATATATATATATATATATAAAATTTCAGATTTACGATGGCAGTGATGTCACTAATATAGGCTGTCTGGTGTAACATCAGATAGTATCCTCTGCTGTAATCAGGATCGATGCCAGACATTGTAGACATCGGGGACTTAAACCCTGTCTGGCAATGGGGAGGGGTCCGGGCGTATGCTCCCCTGGGAAAAAAATAAAAACATCCCCATAGATTCTTCTTCTTTTGGAGACATAAGGGGCTTTGGTATAATGACAAAATTAATTTATGATACGTCCTACACTAGAATCAATTTACTGTATAATGAATTAAGTAAAAAAAAAATATCTTAACACCTTAAAACCTTAAAGAAAGATCTGGGTCTTTTGATGAAAGATCTGGGGCTGAAGCCCTAAAAGCCACCCTCCCCCGCCACCTATGGTTGTAGTAAATGAGTGGGCCCAAAGAGTTTTATAACTATAAATGTTGTAGTAGTAGATGTCCTACCTTATCCTCATGTTTACTGAATTATGAAACACATATGAAGAGCAAGGAAACCATATAAGTCTATCGTTAAACCAGTTTTCCAATCTAACTTTTTATAAACGAATTGTTAAATTGATCGATTCTTGATCGTCATGAAAATTAACCTATTACCAAGTCTTCACAATAAAAAAACTATAACATTACATTGCGTGTGGTAACAAAAATTTAATGTAAGAACTAAATAAACGTTAAAAGTTGACATTTTACTGTAGTCTCTAATCAAGCATTACTTCATCCGTTTTCTGTCATCGCTACCCCATTATACGTCACAGCTATACCTCCCATCCCTCCCTCATACTCCCTCCCCCCGATGCTCGTGTCCTGACATTCCTTATAATGACATTGACCAGCTTCATGTCACACTGGGCGGTTTCGCCGCGCGGCAGCGCCAACTTCAAGGTTGTTTGTGTCCTTGAGGCAGAGGGATTACTTAAGAGTCCACATGTCTGAGAAATTGGGTTCACCCATTTCATGCTTGGAGGAAAACTAGAGAAAAGTTTGAGAAGTTTTATGAGAATAGGGGGTGTTACTGAGCTCTGCTCTTGGTCCAAGGGCACAATGCATTCAAGCTAGAAATCGAGCAAACAGGGTACTGGGTTTTATTTCAAGGAGCGTAATCAATAGAAGCGTTGAAGTCTTCCTCAAACTATATGTAGCATTAGTTAGACCTCATCTTTATTATGCTGTTCAGTTATGGTCACCTTACTATAGAATGGATATCAAAATGTTAGAATCGATGCAGAGAAGGATGACTATGATGATTCAAGGGCTACGAAACTTGCCATACAAGGAAAGACTGAAACAGTTAAACATGCATTCTCAAGAAGGCGAAGGGTGCGTGATCGAGTTTTATAAATGGATGAAGGGCTTTAATAAGGGGGATATTAATAAGGTTATGTTGGTAAGAGAACCAGGTAGGACACGTAGTAATGGGTTTTAACTGGATAGATTCAGATTCAACAAGGACATAGACAAAAATTGGTTTACTAACATTGGTAGATGAGAGGAACCGGCTAAGCAGTCATGTGGTGAGTGGCAATACAACTGTCGCATTAAAAAAATAGATTAGATAAATTCTTGGACAGTGATATCAGGTGGGGTTAGATTCACTGGAGCTTAGGTTCAAAGGAGCTGCCTTGTACAGGCCTATCGGCCTCTTGCAGACTCCGACGTTCTTATGTTTCTAATTGCCGAATGACCAAGGTCATTTGATAAATTGCTGCAAGTTCTAAGGCCTCACATCTCCAAACAAAACACACAGTATTGAGGGCAATATCTGCCGGGAAAGATTGACAATTACACTAAATGAACTATCAAATCAACATCAAGCATGGTGGTCGACCGCGCGGCAGAACCACCTTGTGTGACCACGTGCATTGAATTGTGTGTTGTGTCCTCAATCGCGGCGGGCAACGGCAGCGCGGCAGGGCGATTCTGCCGCAGCGTGCTGCGGTGTTGGGTGGCTGCCGCGTAATACCCCGCGGCAAAACCGCCCAGTGTGACACCGGCCTTAGTAAGGGATCTATTTTCGCATTGTCAACATCATCATCGTCATCATCAAACACGAAGGGTCTATTTGTCTAATTAACTCCTTCCTTGTTGTGGACGTCTCGGAGCCTCAGATCTCTCCCTAACTCGCCGTAGTGTTGTTATACCCTCAAATTATACTGAATTTAAAATTATACACACACACACACACACACACACACACACACACACACACACACAGGGTAGAGCGTCTGACTCACAACCAGAAGGTCCGTGGTTCAATTCCAAGGTCGGGTGAAGATAAGTTGGGTTTATCTTCCTTCACGTGTAGCCCCTGTTCACTTAGCAGTGAGTAGGTACGCGACGTCAGGCAAGGAGTTGTGACCTCGTTGTCGAGGTGTGCTGTGTGAGTGGTCTCAGTCCTACCCCAAGATCGGTACTACTAGCTCTGTGCTCTTCCGTAGGGGAACGGCTGTCTGTCTCGGGAGAGACCCGCAGCAGACCAAGAGGTGAATTACACACACACACACACACACACACACACACACACACACACACACACACACACACACAAAGGCAGGTTAATTCACAAGATGCAGAACAAGTATCCTGTGAGTGGGGACATCCATAGCTCGACTGGTTACCGACTTTGTACTTATGTTCGCGAAAGTTAAGTGAATATAATTAAATAAATGGTTTAATTAAAGTATACTAGTCAATACATAGGGTCCATTTACTTTCCTAGCCTCATCATAACCGTCCAAGACTTCGGGGGCCTGTACCTTTACCCCAAATAACAAGTTTCCATATATTTTCTGGTATTGCAACTTTCATACGATTTCACACTTTTCAGAGGTGCCAAAGGAAGGTTCGTCCAGCCACGCCCTGCAGCCAGCCATCCCTCATTCCCTCCTGCTCGTTCTCCTCAAGTAAAGATTATTTGCCCCGAGGAACAACCTCCTGGATCTTCTACTGAATACATATAGTCTAATAAGGGAGCGTTCAGGGGTAGCCTACTTTACCTTGCCCCTGGTCGGTAAAGAATTATAACCTTTTAGCATCGTGTTATCACTCTGTTTCAGTAAAATAATAGGAATAAAATGATGCAAATAAAGTAATAAGGAAGTAATGGGAGTAATATAATGGCAATAAAGTGTCAATAAAATACTAGCAGTATTATGATGAGAATAAAATAATGGCAAGATAAAGTGCCAGTAAAATATTGGCAATAAAAACAATGACAATAATATAAAGACAAATATTGTGTCAAAGAAAATGGCAATAAAAATATTAGCAATAAAAACATTTCTGTTCACAGCTCTCAGAAGGCTGATGGACCTGATGGAGTGCCTCCTATTGTCCTTAAAAACTGTGCTTCCGTGCTGACACCCTGCCTGGTCAAACTCTTTCGTCTCTGCCTGTCAACATCTACCTTTCCTTCCTGCTGGGAGTACGCCTTCATTCAGCCTGTGGCTAAGAAGGGTAACCGCTCTAATCCCTCAAACTACCGCCCTATAGCTTTACTTTCCTGTCTATCTAAAGTTTTTGAATCAATCCTTAACCGGAAGATTCAAAAGCCAGTTTCCACTTCTAACCTTCTATTTGATTGCCAGTATGTATTCCGCAAGGGGCGTTCTACTGGGGATCTTCAACTGATTATTGGTCATCCCCTCTTAGCCGTTTCGGTGAAACTTTCTCAGTTGCACTAGACATATCGAAAGCCTTCGATAGAGTCTGGCACAAGTCTTTGCTTTCTAAAATGCCCTCTATCGTAATCTATCCCGACCTTTGTTCCTTTATCTCCAGTTTCCTTTCCGGCCGTTCTATCTAAGCTGTGGAAGACGGTCACTGTTCTTCTCTTAAACCTATTAACAGTGTTGTTCCACAGAGCACTGTCTTATAACCCACTCATTTCCTGTTACTCATCAATGATCTTCTTTCCATAGCAAACTGTCCTATCCATTCATACGCTGATGACTCCACTCTGCATTATTCAACTTCTTTCAACAGAAGACCCTCTCAACAGGAATTACATGACTCAAGGCTGGAGGCTGCACAACGCTTAACCTCAGACCTTAATATCCTTTCCGAGTGGGGTAAAAGGAACCTTGTGTACTTCAATGCCTTAAAAAAACAATTTCTCCACCTATCAACTCGACACAATCTTCAAAACACCTATCTCCTATTCTTCGACAACACTCAGATGTCACCTTCTTCAACACTAAACATCCTCGGTCTATCCTTAACTCAAAATCTTAACTGGAAACTTCACATCTCGTCTCTCACTAAATCAGCTTCCTCGATGTTGGGCGTTCGGTATCGTCTCCGTATGGAGTATGCATCTCACGTGTGGGGTGGGCTCCACTCACACAGCTCTTCTGGACAGAGTGGAGTCTAAGGCTCTTCGTCTCATCAGCTCTCCTCCTCCTACTGATAGTCTTCAACCTCTTAAATTCCGTCGCCCCCTTCCCGCGGCCCCGCGGCACATGACTTTCTACTCAAGCTCACCCCTATACGTACTGTCCAAATCCTTATGCACGAGTTAACCAGCATCTTCACTCTCTCATCCCTCACGCTTGTAAACTCTGGAACAATCTTCATTTACCTGTATCTCTATTTCAAGAGGAGGGTATCAGGACATAAATTGACCAATCTTTCGGCCATTCCTCTTGACTCTTGTAGGAGCAGTGATTGGCGGGCTTTTTTTCATCATTGTTTCCTTTTTTCCCCCTAGAACAGCTTCCTCTGCTGTTAAAAAATACTCTCCTTCCGAAATTTATCTTTCTTTCGGCCACTCCACTGAGCTTTTATAGGAGCAGCGAATAGCGGGCTTTTTTACATTATTGTAGCTGTAAAAAAAAAAAAAAAAAAAAGGATGACAAGCAGACGCTATTTAAACATTAATTTTGTTTCTATGTACTAAACTCTCCGCCATTGTTTATCTATTCTCTTCCTAACACTATGTATAATCAACAGTCGCTATTTACACGCTAATTTTGTCTCTGTACCTATGAACGTTGCATACAACAGGCACCTTGATATATCACTTACACTTCCCACACACAAACAGTTACAGTCAGTCAGTAACACACTGTCTTCCCAGCCCACCCACTTCTATACGTTACTTAGTAAAATAGCCACCTGAAATATCACTCACACACTCAATGTAATGGCCCGAAATGTACTACAATTGTAATGGTATTTTCCCCCATATATATATATATATATATATATATATATATATATATATATATATATATATATATATATATATATATATATATATATATATATATATATATATATATATATATATATATATATATATATATATATATATATATATATATATATATATATATATATATATATATATATATATATATATATATATATATACCGTAAAGCGGAGCTATGTGGGACGCCAGGCAATGTGGGGCATTAGGGGGTAATGCGGACCAAATAGTCCTATATGTTGGTAAGACAGGTTAGAATGCCTTATAAGTGTTCAATTGGATCCTTAAACAGTAATGTCAATTGTGGAATAGTCTATAGGTCATGTGACATGCATTAAAATTTATTTACTTTTTCCAATTCTGATGTTTTAAGGAGTTATTTTAAAGTAAACTGCTAAGGTTAATGACATCCTTTAGTTTATTTCTATAATATCCAGCTTTGAACTACATACCAATGTGAGTCCAGTTTATGTACTTGCAGCAGTGTGACACGGTGAGTGCTTAAATAGGAAATTTATTATTTTTTTTTATCAACTGGGGCTATGTGGAACACCTGCTAGCTGAAAGTGGAACACCCTCTGGGGTAATGTGGAACGGCCATCTACACAATGCAAATGAACCTCCTTCAAATTTTACAGCGATAGGCACCAAACAAACAGATCCCAGTCTGCAGCCGAGCGTTGTGGGTTACCAGTAGTCACAGAGCTACACTGTTGCCATTCCAGCGAAACAACTCTCTCTCTCTCTCATTAGAGAGAGAGAGAGAGAGAGAGAGAGAGAGAGAGAGAGAGAGAGAGAGAGAGAGAGAGAGAGAGAGAGAGAGAGAGAGAGAGAGTTGTGTCACTGGTGTGGCAACAGTGTAGCTCAGAGAAAACTGGCAACCCACAACGATCGGCTGCAGATTGGGATCTGTTTTGTTTGGTAGATTTCACTGGAAAATTAGAATGAGGCTCATTTGCGTTGTGTAGATGGCTGCCCGCATTACCCCCAGAGGGTGTTCCACATTGCCCCAGCGGGTGTTCCACATAACTAAGGTTAATAAAAAAAAAATAATAACTTTCCTATTTAAGCACTCACCGTTTCACATTGCTGCAAAGGCATATCTCAGGACTACCACTGATCTGGCATCCCACAATGTCATCCCCTATACTGCTAGTATATGTGACCTGTGGTACCATTTTTTTTCACTTTAAGTGTTTCCTTACAAAGGAGTTCCTTAATCCCCAGGTAGTAGCAGATAAGGTAGGGGAGGGACCGTCCGGGGCAAGCGACTGTCTCGGGCAGGACACCCCACCCTCTGCTACTAACTGGGGATTAAGTAAATCCGTTGTAAAGAAACACTCAAAGTCAAGAAGGGCACCACAGGTCAAATTTATTAGCAGTATAGGTGATGACATTTTTAATGCAGGTGTCTCTACCACTTTAAGATTGATCAACATTGGGTAGGCGGTGGCTCAAGTGGTACCGTGCTGGGCCCACATTCACCGCGTGATGGACGACAAGAGTTCGAATCCTCACGCTACCACCTCGGAATTTTCAGTCACCGCCGAGTGGTTTAAAACTACCCACATGCTATCCTGAAGACCACCCACCACCCCGGACTCTAGAGGAAGCAGTCCAAGAATCCAGAACGAGTTCCGGGGGGCAGCATGAGCCAAGAGAAGATGGCGCCACTGTAAACACTTGCCTGCGCCATGACGGGCTGGGATCGAATACCATCCAGGCCCCTCAAGCAAGCCTACTGGCGCAATAGGTACATACATTAAAACAAAACAAAAAACATTGCCCTAATTTAGCATGTCCCACATTGCCCCAATGCCTGTGGTAGAAAATGTTTTTAATTATGTTGAATTATGGAAAAAGCATTTAGAGTATCATTATTTTCAATAGATGTATATGAAAGTACATAGTTTTGTACGTCTTTTCATATGAAACAAAGCATTTCAAATGTTACAAGATTTTCATTTCAGACCCTAGTAACCCCCAAAACATGAAAAGTGTCCCACATAGCCCTCTGCAGTATATATATATATATATATATATATATATATATATATATATATATATATATATATATATATATATATATATATATATATATATATATATATATATATATATATATATATATATATCGGCAAATATTTATAATGGAATTATAATAGCAGTAACTTTATACGCATTGATATTGGAAGCCTATGAAGGAAATCTCAGGTCTCAAGCAGGCCTAACCTGCGAATACTTTTGGCACTCCGTGACAACACACCAAAGCATTTTTGGGAAGAGATTTTTTTTTTTACGTCTACGCCTTTAGCGCTGGTAGGCTTGCTTGAAGGGCTTGGCTGGTAGTCGGCCCCAGCCCGTCAGGGCGCAGGCAAGTGTTTATGGTGGCGCCAGTCCTCCCTCGCCCTAGGCCGAGGGAGCGAGCTCACTCTTGTACGAGGTATCGCCCCATGCAGGTGAGGGCAGAGCCGCTCTCAGTGTTCAATATACTTTGACTATAATATTATATATGAGGACTCTTATACGAGGTATCGCCCCATACAGAGGCGTAGAAGCAAGTCTGTCTGATAGTAGGCTGGCTGGCCGCCGTCGGGACCCAAGCCAGCATGTTGTGTGCAGCAGTGTGCGGGAGGAGGAGAGAGGGAAAAGGACAAATGGTATGTGTGTCATTCTCTGGGGTAACAACGGTGGAATGCAAATACTAGTTGTAGTCAAGGCTCCGTGCTGTTAAAACCGAGTGAGCAGGTAACATGTTACCCCATGTTAGTGGGAACACTTGCTATGTTTTCTTGGTGTGTCGGTGCTACTTATTTTCGTGTTTATATGTTAGTTTAAACTGATAGTTTATCCAGTGTGTTTGTGCTGGTTTATAAGTAATTAAAGTAAGCTCTAAGTGTTACGAGTGACACAATTTAGTCTCATAAGGCTGGACCCTGTCCCTTGACCCCTAGTTCACCATCAGAATCTCACAACAATTATAGTTACTGCGGTCTCCACCTCCCCTTTAAAACGCGCCACTTGTTATCCACCCAATGTCCCATACACAAAAAGACTGAGCCAGTAGGGGGCAGGGAGCGGAGCGTGAGCCCGCCTAACACAGGGAATCGTACATCTCCATTTGGAAGGTATTTTGCCATGGCTTTAGTGCGGTACGACGCATCGGACAGGTGAGTACTGAGGGCATCAGGTATCAAACTGAACGACTTTCTCGCGCCGAATAGCCGATGTTTAGTCAGAAGGGCACGGGTCTCAACAGCTCCACGCAGGGGTGCGGGGCCGGAATCACGATACCCACCGGCATCCGCACCACAGAGAATCGAGTATGAGCTTTTCGACCATGGCCTGCCATAAAGGCAGCGGCAGAGTACTGCATGTTTGCTTCTAATCATACTCATAATATGGTACGCCCCGTGGCTTAAAGCAGTCAGTCTGCACCGGGTGGCGAAATGCGCGCGATTGAAAGGTCTCCGGGCGCTGAGAAAAGGAAACGAACAACGTCGTCACGGCTAGCACTCGCGGCAATCACCTCCCGGCTTAACGCAGTCCTGCTGCACCTCGGGGGGTCTGTTACTTGGGGTTCGGCAATTAGGCGCGACAGCCTCAAGCCGCTAACCCATTGCTGGGGTGCCTAGCCCCGTTTTCATAGGCAGCAGCTAATGTTCCCCTGCCTGACCAATCACAGCAGCGGGGCCTGGACCCAACCCAGAAAGGCCCAGGTATTTGCGACAGCTTAGCCGCCCAAGTCTGCACCATCGTGTTAACCACGTAGGCTTTTTCGCAGACCCAGCACTGCCGCAAAAAACTTTCCAGTTTTACAGAACTGGAAGGCCGACACTCTGTGCTGTTTTCGGATGCGCGTCCGTGGCTTTATCGCTTCGTAGCTACCATAAGGTAACCTCGACGGCTACGAGCACCACGGACTTTACCACTCGAGTCAATTCAGAGGATGGGCAAGAGTCTTCCCGGAAGCAGCGAGCCAACAGGGAGATATTCAGAACCCTCCACAACCCGAACGCCCGGGTAGGCACCCCAGGGCGCTACCCTATACGCCCGGCGTAAGCCCGCAAGGCCACAGTGCCGGGCAACTACGCCAGGGCCCTCCCACCCTGGATGTGGGTGGGAAGGAAAACCAGGGAGGCAAAGATCTCCTGGCGCATCCGCTTTCGCGGTAAACCAGTGACTGTTTAGTCACACTGCGTTGCCCTTCCGAGCCAGGGGGGGCGGGTAGCCCCCTGCGCAGTGCGTCCAGCGGGACCACGGGGAGTCCAGTCACCAGAAGTAACCATGTGTTCTAGCCAGCCCGCACCACCCAGACGAGCTGGCCCACGGGACTCTCGACTCCTGCGGGCCCCTTTACTCGCCTTACCGCAAGCATAAGTCAAACCTTCTTTCACAAGTGGGACCGAGGGCGGTACATATCCGCATTTCTTATTCCCCCCCACTCCCGCAGGAATGTTGGGCTACCCGCACGCCTTCTCCACGGGGACGGAGCCCTACTCACCTAATCCAGTCTGTGGTTCAGGCAGGCTACGAGGCTTAAGCTCGGGCACGCACTGTGCGCTCCGTTAACAGTTTTTTGACACTCCCGCCATTTGAACCTGCGCTGCCTTGACTCTCGTCACTTCGATATGGTCTGCAGCGCTCGGCAGGAACGTTATTTTGTCTCAGTACTGCGGGACACACAGCTTTCCTGCGAACCTTTGCACCAAGAGGCCATAAACCACGCTGCGTGCAAGCTGGGGCGCGCCTTACGGGTGGTCAAGGGGGCTGAGCGTGCTCGGTTACCCCAAGGGAGTCATAGTTATTCTCAAAGTCACGCTACCTATATTATTTGACAGATGATAATCCTGTGTTCGATAACGGTGCCTTATAAGACTTGGTAAATAAACTACTAATTTTACTTTCTGGTTTAGATGATCACTAATTTAGCTGCTTTGAAGTATAATGAGCCTACATAATTAAGGAGTGCCCATGAAAGGCACGACATCCACACACCCCAAACAGCTGCTTACAGTCAGTCCTGAGCACTCATTGTCTTCCCCAGCCACCCACTTCTTCCCCTGCAGCCCTGCCACCCCTGTCTAGATCAATATCGGTGTGGTGTCATGAGACATCCCAGTGTTATTATTATTATTATTATTATTATTATTATTATTATTATTATTATTATTATTATTATTATTATTATTATTATTATTAATATTATTATTATTATCAGAACTAGGAGGGAGCCCCAAAGAATAGTCAAAATGACTATAACCCCAAACGTGATTGTGTCTCTAAGGAGGGCCCAGCATAGCTATGGAAATGAGATGTGATGTTTTAGAAGAAAGGAGTTAACCCTATTTTTCAATAAATTAGATGAACAGGAATTAACAACCTCTTCTGGAAGAGAGTTCCATAGTTTCTTTAGGGCAGGGATTAATGATCTTGAAAACTGATTAGTATTGCATCGTATATATATATGGTAAAGCTCTACTATTAAGGGATTATGTGAACCTAGTAGCACGAACATGGTTAAAAGGTGGGGGAAGTTTACTATGAAGGGGATGGTCATTAGTACTAACAGTTTTATATAGAAATGTCAAACTTCCTACCAACCGGCGATGCTCTAATGTAATGTTAAGATTGGGTAGTAGGAATCTAATATTATTGAAGGTCCTCTCCAAAAGATGAAGATGGGGGTTTGCAGCTGAAAGCCATATAGGGAAGCAATATTCAAAGGAAGGGAGGATGAATGAGTAAAAACTCCGTAAAATAACTGAATCATCCTGATATATCTTCTTGCATTTACGAAACAACCCTGTTTTGGGGGAAATTGATGCCACCAACTGCCGTATGTGTTTTTCAAAAGTTAATTTAGAGTCAAAAGTAACACCAAGCAATGTTAAGGATGTGCAATCTCTAATACGTGTACCATTAATAATAACAGGAGGATGAACAGGCTGGTAGGTCCTAGATCTACTAATAATAGACTCTGGGTTTTAGACGGGTTTAATTTCACCCCCCATTGATTGCACCAGGACATGATTTTATTAATGTCAACTTGGAGAGTCTCGGGAACAATTTTTCTATGTTGGGGCGAAGATATAGGTATGTACATAGAGGCTGGTATCATCGGCATAAGCAATCATTTTTGATAAAATACCATTCCACATATCACTAGTAAAAAAAGATAAAAAGCAGTTGACCCAATACACTGCCTTGGGGAACGCCTGACCTAACAGGGCGAAAAGATCCAAAAGCATCATCAATTGCAACTCATTGACTACGACCAGTCAAAAAGTCTGTTAAAATGCTTAAAAACGAACTGCCTACACCCACGGATTGTAATTTAACTGTGAGGGAGGGAAGGGGAGGGGAAGGGAAGGGAAGGAAGGAGGGAAGGGAGGGAAGGAAGGAAGGAAGGCAGATCTGAAGGAAATAACGTAGGAATGACTGACTGGCTGACTGACTGACTGACTGACTGACTGATTGAAAGGATGAAAGGAGGGAAGAAAGAAAGAAAAGAAGGAAGAGAGAAAGGAAGGAAGGAAGGAGGGAATGAAAGAAAGAAGGAAGGAAAAGGTAAGAAGACAAACAGACGAGCAAACGGAAATACAAACACACAAACACAAAAAACTTACATCATAAATAACTCCTACTACTACTACTTCTACTATTACCACTACTACTACTACTCCTACCACCACTACTACCCCTCCTCCTCCTCCTCCTCATCCTACCAATACTACTACTACTACCACTACTACTATCACTACTAGCATTTTACGGCGCTCCTATATTTCCCCGAGGTGTAAATTTTGTCAAGTCAAGGTTAATGGCCGTACCTGTGCTATTGTGAAACGCCTTTACGCCCCCTAAATAAGAGTGGAGGTGCTTCCTCTTGACACACGTGGAGGTGGGCCCTCACGCACACACACATACACACACACAAACACATAGTATTTCACTCTTTTTTTTTTTTTCCTTCTCTCCTTTTCTTCGTTTTCTCACTTTCTTTTTCCTTTTTTCTTTCTCTTCTTCTTTTGCGTTTTCCCCGTTTCTTTCTCTTTATCTCCATTTCTGTTCTATTTCTCTTCTTTTTTTCCTCTTCTCTCCTTCCTTTCTTCTTTACCCTTTCCCTTCCATTGTAACACAGGGTCAGTTTCTCCTCCTCCTCCTCCTCCTCCCCCTCTTCCTCCTCCCTCTCACACCCTCTCCCCGCTGCCCGCTTCACACTCACAGACGATTAAGTTTTGGATTGCCCGGGAGAGGAGGAGGAGGAGGAGGAGGAGGAAACATGGACTAGCAGGCAGCAGAAAGCCTGTTGGCTCAGTACTAGGCTGCCTGCGTTCAGTGATTTAATCAATCCGTTTGCCATAGGAGTGGCTTGCAGGGAAGGATTAAAGCACTTGTGTATCTACTCTTGGGTACATTCAGTTCACTCCCGATGCAGCAAAGTGACGATCAATGCGTTTCTTGAAGGAGTTGATGGTCTCTGCGCTAACCACTGCTGCAGGAAGACTGTTCCAGTGGCGAACAACTCTATTCGAGAAATAACTCCTGCCGATGTCGGTATTGCATCGCTTTGCTTGAATTGTTTTTCCGTTGTTTCTTGTTCTCAGGTTAGTTTGTAGTTGTTTCTTGTTCTCAAGTTAGTTTGTATCTCAGGTTAGTTTGTGGAGGAGGAGGAGGAGGAAGAGGAGGAGGCGGAGGAGCACAAAGTAACACAAAGAAAGAACAAACAACAGCAGACCTGCTGGTCCTTACGAGGCTGTTTGTGACAAGTTACACTAACTATCTAATCAAGGGTGGAAGATGAAGGACAGTAGAGGCGAAGGCTCCTCCCCCATCCCTCCACCCAACGCTGGCAGGAAAGGAAAAAGAACCATGCAGCATGGAAAAACTGCATGGAAATTATGTACGAAAGAGGAAAGAACTACCATTACTGCTACCACTAACCGGGCGATAAAAGCGGACAAGGACACCAGTATTCGAAAGAACTTAACGTTATTACGACAATGAGTAATATCTTAGTTGCTGGTTGATTCAAAACACTTGTCTAATCTATTCTTGAAGGCCGTAACTGTTGTACTATCAATGACATCACAAGGTAGAGAGTTCCAAACATTAACAACTCGATTGAAGAAGAAGTGTTTAGCTTCGTGCGACGAAAATCTTTTACCACTTATCTTCAAATGAGGAGGAGGAGGAGGAGGAGGAGAGATGAAGAAAAATGAAGAGGAGAAAAGAGACAAACTACTCCTCGAGGACTCTCTCTCTCTCTCTCTCTCTCTCTCTCTCTCTCTCTCTCTCTCTCTCTCTCTCTCTCGGTCTCTTTCAGGCTCTTGGTCTCGTTCTCTTGGTGTCGGTTACGGTTTCTTGGTCTCCAGGTTTCGGTGTCTAGGTCTTTCGGTTCCTTGGTCTCTCGTTGTCTAGGTCTCGGTTTCTTTCAGGTTCGGTTTCTCTCGTTTTCTTGGTCTCTCGCTCATTCGTTCTCTCTCGCTCTTTCGTTTGCTCTCGTTCTCTCTCACATCATCATTTGCATCATCATCATCATCATCATCATCATCTTCTTCCATTGCTACTCATACAGCCATATAATTCATACAGGCTTGAATTCAGAGTAAAAACCATCTTCAGATTCGAGTTAGTTGCAAAATGAGGAAGCATAATGTATCAATTCTCAAAGCAAATAAAATTAAAAGAGACAATGACCACCACTGTAGTCGGTCTCTCTAAAATACACCACTGAAGTCTGCTAAATAATCCGATAACTCTGTATAACAAATTATCCTAACCTAAAAAAAGAAAATAAACTTGTCTTCGTATCCCAAATTAACTAAAAAAAATATCGCCGCTCTTCTAACGTTTCCCTACACATTGACATCTAAATCCAACCTCCTTTCCCCCAAGCAGCCGCCTTCTATAACAATGGATGTAGCTGTGGAGCTTCTTGGAGGACGAATCTATTTCATTCGTCTACACTGCATAGGATACTTACCGTGTTGTATATTTGTTAAGGTCTTAGTGCGTTGCTGACCTTCCTTACCGTACATAAATTTCCAATAGATGAAGATAACACACACAGCAGTAAATACATAATACATAACAATCTCAATACAACATAAAACCAAATACATAAAATTGAATACAGATGATTAATATGATGGTAAAATAGTACGTGCAAATACCTAAGAAATAATGCAGGATAAATAGATAAATAGAGATAGATAAGAGATAGATAGATAGACAAGCGAGAGAGAGAGAGAGAGAGAGAGAGAGAGAGAGAGAGAGAGAGAGAGAGAGAGAGAGAGAGAGAGAGAGAGAGAGAGAGAGAGAGAGAGAGAGAGAGAGAGAGAGAGAGAGAGAGAGAGAGAGAGAGAAAAGCAAACTTATCCATAACGAGACGAGAAAAGACACTGTAGACTTTTCCGAACGAGTGAAGTGGACAGATGGAAGAAGATGGAAGAGGAGTAAAACATGGAAACATGAAAACATGGACTAGCAGGCAGCAGAAAGCCTGTTGGCTCATTACTAGGCTGCCTGCGCTCAGTGATTTAATCAATCCGTTTGCCATAGGAGTGGCTTGCAGGGAAGGATTAAAGCACTTGTGTATCTACTCTTGGGAACGTTCAGGTCACTCCCGATGCAGCAAAGTGGCGATCAATGCGTTTCTTGAAGGAATTGATGGTCTCTGCGCTAACCACTTCTGCAGGAAGGCTGTTCCAGTGGCGAACAACTCTATTCGAGAAATAACTCCTGCCGATGTCGGTATTGCATCGCTTTGCTTGAATTATTTTTCCGTTGTTTCTTGTTCTCAGGTTAGTTTGTAGCGTGAAGAGTTTGGAGGATCAACGTTGCTGAGCTTGTTCAGGTACTTAAAGACTTGTATCATGTCTCCCGCAGGCGTCTCTTTTCCAACGTGAAGAGGTTGAGTCGCTCGAGTCTCTCTTCATAGGGCTTCGTCCTCAGTGATGGTATCGTCTTCGTGGCGCGGCGCTGTACTCTCTCAAGTAATTCAATGTCTTTCCTGTAATTATGAGACCAGAATTGCACGGCGTATTCCAAGTGGGGCCTTACCAGCGAATTATACAAGGATAACATAACTCCCGGCGTCTTGTATTCGAAGTTCCTCGCTATGAACCCAAGCATTGTATTGGCTTTCTTACAGGCGGACTTGCAGTGTTTTGTTTGTTTCAAGTCACTGCTGATGGTGACCCCGAGGTCTCTTTCCTCTTGCACAACATGTAGTGGTTCGCCACCCATGTGGTATGTGTGGTTGCTGTTTCTGGATCCGATATGCATTACTTTACATTTGGTAGTGTTGAAGGACATCTGCCATTTTTCTGACCAACGAGTGATCTGGTCCAGGTCTCTCTGGATAATTTCGCAGTCTGCCGTTGTGAGGGCCTTCCCACCCACCTTAGTGTCGTCGGCAAATTTTGAAAGATTGGATTTCAATCCTAGTTCTAGGTCGTTGATATATATGATGAAAAGTATGGGTCCTAGCACTGACCCCTGTGGCACTCCACTTGTGACCGGGAGCCACTCGGAGGCCTGTCCGTTGAGTACAACTCGTTGTTTTCTTCCAGTGAGCCAGTCCTTGATCCACGTTGTCAGATTGCCGCCTAATCCCGCCGACTTAAGTTTCTTGAGGAGTCTTTCGTGTGGCACTTTGTCAAAGGCTTTCTGAAAGTCTAGATATATAACATCGCTGGGGATATGATTATCCCAGTTTTCATAGATACCTTGGAAGAAGTCCAATAAATTGGTTAAGCAAGAGCGCTTGTTCCTGAAACCGTGCTGAGCATCGGAAATGATGTTGTTGTCTTCAAGGAACCTAACGAGTTTGTCTCTGATGATCTTCTCGAGGATTTTTCCCGCCACAGAGGTCAGGCTGATTGGTCTGTAGTTTAGGGCCACACTTTTGTCTCCCTTTTTGTAGATCGGAGTTACATTCGCTTGTTTCCAGTCTTTGGGACTTTGTTTTGTTGTAGTGACAGATTGTAGATGGTGGTGAGTGGCTTGAGGATTTGCTGCTTGAGTTCCTTGAGCAGCCTGGGTGACAAGTCGTCGGGTCCGGTGGACTTGTTTGTCTCGAGTTTGTCTAGGAACTTTTTCACATCCCGTTCGTCGATTGTGCCAATTTCTAGGGGTATGATTCCCATCGGTGGGGTAGGCCTCTCGGGTACGGACTGGATGTTCTCGACCTTGAACACATACGCGAAGTTTTTGTTTAGGATTTCGACCATTTGTCTGCTGTCCTGTGTTAGTACGTCACTTTCATCTTTTAAGGGACCGATATTGCATTTTGTCTTCATTTTGGTTCTTATATACGTGAAGAACTTTTTCGGGTTGGACTTGGCTTCGCGTGCAATTTGCTTTTCATAGTCGCGTTTACGCTGGCGAATGAGTGTTCTGCAAGCTCTGAGGCTTTGATGATACTGTTCGCGTGCCTCGTCAGTGCCGTTTTCCTTGAGCAAGTTGTATTTTCTTCTTTAAATTAATCGCCCGTTGAACCTGGGTAGTCATCCATGGTGGGCTTGTGGTAGGAGGAAGAGAGGAAAAGAAGAAGAGAAGGAGGAGGGTAAGAGGAAGAAATGTGAGAGAAGGAGAGGAAAGGAAGAGGGAGATAAACATGGAAACATGGACTAGCAGGCAGCAGAAAGCCTGTTGGCTCATTACTAGGCTGCCTGCGTTCAGTGATTTAATCAATCCGTTTGCCACAGGAGTGGCTTGCAGGGAAGGATTAAAGCACTTGTGTACCTACTCTTGGGAACGTTCAGTTCACTCCCGTTGCAGCAAAGTGGCGATCAATGCGTTTCTTGAAGGAGTTGATGGTCTCTGCGCTAACCACTTCTGCAGGAAGGCTGTTCCAGTGGCGAACAACTCTATTCGAGAAATAACTCCTGCCGATGTCGGTATTGCATCGCTTTGCTTGAATTGTTTTTCCGTTGTTTCTTGTTCTCAGGTTAGTTTGTAGCGTGAAGAGTTTGGAGTGATCAACGTTGCTGAGCTTGTTCAGGTACTTAAAGACTTGTATCATGTCTCCCCGCAGTCGTCTCTTTTCCAACGTGAAGAGGTTGAGTCGCTCGAGTCGCTCTTCATAGGGCTTCGTCCTCAGTGATGGTATCATCTTCGTGGCGCGGCGCTGTACTCTCAAGTAATTCAATGTCTTTCCTGTAATTAGGAGACCAGAATTGCACGGCGTATTCCAGGTGGGGCCTTACCAGCGAATTATACAAGGATAACATAACTCCGGCGTCTTGTATTCGAAGTTCCTCGATATGAACCCAAGCATTGTATTGGCTTTCTTACAGGCGGACTTGCAGTGTTTTGTTTGTTTCAAGTCACTGCTGATGGTGACCCCGAGGTCTCTTTCCTCTTGCACAACATGTAGTGGTTCGCCAGACTGCGATGAAGGATAAGGAAGAGAAAAAAGAGCAACCAGAGAAGATAGGAAGGAGGAAGGAATGAGGAGGAAGAGTAAGCGAAGAAAGGAGAAAGGGAAGGAAGGAGGAAGAGAAAGAACAAGCAGAAGGGAAGGAGGAAGAAAAGGAAAGAGAAGAAGAAGTAGTAAGAAAAGAGAGAAGGAAAGGAAAGGAAGGGAAGGAAGAATCAGAGTAAGGTAAGAAAGAGGAAGGAGATAAAGAAACAAATAAATAAAGAAGAGAAGGAGGAGTCGGAGGAGGAGGAGGAGAAGAGAGACGTAAGATGGAAAACAGAGAGAGGTGATGACCAGAAACAGTGAAACGAAGAGGAGGAGCAAGAAAAAGGCGATAAAAGAGGAGAGGAACATGGAAGGAGGGAGAGGGCGTGAAAGAGGAGTTACAAGAAAACGAGAAAGACACCAACACATAAATTTAATAGAGGGAAGGAAGGAGGAGGAAGGAGAAAGGAAAGATGAAGAGAAGAAAGGAGAAAGAGGAGGAAGAAGGAAGATGGGAAGGAGGAGGAAGAAAAGGAACAAGCAGAAGGGAAGGAGGAAGGAAGGAGGAAGGAAGGAGGAGGAAGGAAGGAGGGAAGGAAGGAACGAAAACAAAAGAAAAAAAGGAAAGGTGAAAGACGAAACGGTAGGGTCCATTTATCTACCATTTCGGGGCTGACACACCCACACCCAGACCCAGCTCTCTCTCTCTCTTGCTGTAATAATAAGGACAGTGAGTGGTCGATGCGTCCGTTCCACAGCGCCGTGTCATTACCAACAAGATTTTTTCCTCGCACGATTCATGAAGCTCCTCGCCATCCATAAAACATCGGCGACTCAAATCAAGAGACAATTTACTCTTGACAGCAAACCCTTCCTCAACCCTGAACGAGTATGTGTGTGTGTGTGTGTGTGTGTGTGTGTGTGTGTGTGTGTGTGTGTGTGCGTAAGATAGTAGATAGTGTTGCCAATTAAAATCAGTGCGGTGCAGGTGCTCAAACGTACGTGGACACACACACACACACACACACACACACACACACACACACACGACACATATACATGATTACGATAACCCCTCTCTCTCTCTCTCTCTCTCTCATTTTACCCTTTTTTCTTTACTCTAATTTCTCCCATCTCCTTTTTTCCGTTTTTTTCCTCTTTATAAACTAATTCCCTATCTGTCTGTCTGTCTGTCTGTCTGTCTGTCTGTCTTCCTCTCTTTCTCTCACATATCTTTGAGTCCCTGGTTTCTAGACGCCACACTGTAAGTAATGTGACCCCTGCAATGCCCTTCACTTCTTCCTCTACATGCATACCATATCTAACGCCTCTTCATTCCTCTCTCTCTTAAACACACATAAACACCTTGGTTCTTAGACACCATGCTATAGGTTATGTGGCCAATGCATGACTCCACTCCTTCCTTCCTCTACTAAAACAGATCTTTCGGCTTTCCTTCCTCCTCTCTCTCAAACACTCATACATAGGTACCCTGTAGTTCGTGGTTTTTAGACACACTATAGGCGATGTGGTCCCTCTAAGACACCATTTCTTTCTTCCTCTACGAGTCTACACGTTTAACAAATTCTTACACCTTTCCCTTCCTCCTCTTTCTCTCTCTCTCTCTCTCTCACTCACACACATACACGCCCTGAGTCCGCCCGTTTCTCCACACCACACTGTTCGCAGCGCTACCGGAGACCCTCGCGTTCCTTCCTTTTATACCCGCATACGCTGAGTTTCATGATGGCGTATTCCGATCAACGATCGCCTTAAAATGGTGCTGGAAGTAAAACTGAGAACCGCCGTGTGTCGCGCCGCAGCACCGCTCTCTGCGCCCGCAACGACGCCAGCTTAACACGGTGCTCCAGGGTCAGTATTCCACCTCTCACGTCAGCTATTTCCAAAGGCCAAAAAGGAGATAATCGGATTCTCATGAGTGTTTCCTTATGTTCAAAATACAGAAGAAGGGTCAAACTACTGCCAGGTTCATTAAACTACCTCTGGAAATGCCCCAAACCCGTAACGAAAGCCCTATGAAATGTGGGTGTGTGATCCCCGAAATGTTTGAGAATATGGTCCCTGGTTCCTCGCGCTGATGGCAAACCTCACAGATGGATCCTTTCAACTTTCTGTATCTTGGAAACGGAGAGCTTGAGTTTATCCCTCGAGGCGCCACTACCAGCAACCATAATAAACGCAATAGGACACGAAAACGAATAATAATACGTGAATGGCAAACCTCATAGATGGATCCTTTCAATTTTCTGTATCTTGAAATGGAGAAGTTGAGTTTATCCCTCGAGGTGCCACTACCAGCAAACTTAATAAACACAATAGTACACGAACACGCATAATAATACGTGTGAATGGCAAACCTCATAGATGGATCCTTTCAATTTTCTGTATTATGGAAACGGAGAGCTTGACTTTATCCCTCGAGGTGCCACTACCAGCAAACTTAATAAACACAATAGCACATGAATAGCATAATAATACACGTGAATGGCAAACTTCGTAGATGGATCCTTTCAATTTTCTGTATCTTGGAAATGGAGAGGTTGACTTTATCCGTCGAGGCGCCACTACCAGCAAGCATAATAATACATGAATAGCAACGAAGGATATTAATTCTGATGTTCTGCAATTATGAGGGAGGGGAAGATAGAGGTTAATGGATTACTCCTTTCAGTTTTCTGTAACTTGGAAATGGAGAGCTTGAGTTTATCCCTGCAGGCGCCACTACCAGCAAACGTAATAGTACGTGACTAGCAACGAGATATATTAATTCCGATGTTCTGCAATTATGAGGAAGGGGAGAATATAGGTTAATGTTGTAATATGATCAGGAAAGGTATAAGGATTAAAGGCTGTGGCGAGGAATAACATCATGCCCTATAGCTAACATATAAAGCGTATTTACGTAGATGTTAATACTAATACTCTACAAGGAAGGCGAAAATAGAGGCAAACGCTGTAATACTCATCAGGAAGGGTAAGGATTAAGGGTTATGGCGATGAGTAACACCACGCACTACAGCGTAGCTGAATTTATCCCTCTAGCAATATGTTGTTATAAGGAAGGGGAGGATTTGGGTTAATGTTGTAATACTCATCAGAGAGGGTGAGGATTAAGGGGCGTAGCGAGGAGTAACACCATGCAATACAGCTAACATTATATAAAGAGTAGTTACCTGTTTAATATAGCGTGCATGACGGACCCTTCACCTGTTAATTAATATCAGAGCGTGAGGTGTGCCGGCGTCCTGAAGATCACATGGCAAACATGGAAACATGGAAATACAGGGAACAGAAAGCCCATAGAGCAAATGAAAGCACTTTGTATTCAGGTAGAACAGATAATACTCGTAGTTATGCTTCACTAAAATTTACAGACGAACATAATATAGTTTGATCATTTACTCATTTTTTTTCATAGCTGTGAAAACTATAACAGGGCATAAAGCAATGTTTATAAATGTGTACAGAGTGAGTTTATGATCGAAAGGAAGGCCAACGATATAGCTACGCCTGGCCTTAGTGCTCATCTCCGTTCCATTGACTCTTAAGCTCTTAATGGGAATACAATATGCATAGACTAGCTGCGCGTGGCTTCAGTGCTTATCTCCGATCCATTGACTCTTTAGCATATGGTGGGAATACAATAAGCAAAGACTAGCTGCGCGTGGCCTCAGTGCTCATCTCCGATCCATTGACTCTTTAGCATATGGTGGGAATACAATAAGCAAAGACTAGCTGCGCGTGGCCTCAGTGCTCATCTCCGATCCATTGACTCTTTAGCATATGGTGGGTAGACTAGCTGCGCGTGGCCTCAGTGTTCATCTCCGATCCATTGACTCTTTAGCATATCGTGGGTATACAATAAGCAAAGACTAGATGCGCCTGGCTTCAGTGCTCATCTCCGATCCATTGACTTTGAAGCTAATGGTGGATAATAAATAAACAAAGACTAGCTGGGCGTAGCATCAGTGCTCATCTCCGATCCATTGACTCTTTAGCATATGGTGGGTATACAATAAGCAAGTACTAGCTGCGCGTGGCTTCAGTGCTCATCTCCGATCCATTGACTCTGAAGCTAATGGTGGGAATACAATCAGCAAAGACTAGCTGCGCGTGGCTTCAGTGCTCATCTCCGGTCCATTGACTTTGAAGCTAATGGTGGATAAAAAATAAACAAAGACTAGCTGCGCGTGGCTTCAGTGCTCATCTCCGATCCATTGACTTTGAAGCTAATGGTGGATAAAAAATAAACAAAGACTAGCTGGGCGTGGCCTCAATGCTCGTCTCCGATCCATTGACCCTTGAGCCGATGGCCAGTACAGCCTACAACACACAGAGACTAACCAGATGCTGCGCCCAAAGTCTCAAGCCGTGTGTTGCCTGCCCTACGCACTCCTCAGACTCATAAGCTACGCACGCAAGCGGTCACCTACACGCCAACGTTCCTGGAATACGTGACGACTTCTCAGGGTGACTATTCCTTCACTAATAATATATTCTTACCGTAGGATTTATTGTTTGTATTCTATTGGTGGTATATTTTCATTATTATTTTATAGGCCTGTATATTTTTTTTCAGTACATCTTATTGGTTTCATTTTTTATTAGTGTTTTTTTTTTCCTCTCCCGGTTTGATGTTTTAATCGAATGTGTTTTGAATTTGTTTGAATCGTTTATATTTTAACCCGACAGCTGCGATTGGCACAGATTTGGCCTTCACTAGTAGCCTGGTAACATACACTTCAAGGTCCTTCTCTGCCTCTGTGGTGGATAGTGGAGTGTTTCTCATGTGGTATTGGTGTGCTGGATATCCCTTCACTGGTAGCCTGGTAACATACACTCCAAGGTCTTTCTCTGCCTCTGTGGTGGATAGTGGAGTGTTTCCCATGTGGTATTGGTGTGCTGGATATCCCTTCACTGGTAGCCTGGTAACATACACCCACGGTCGTTCTCTGCCTCTGTGGTGGATAGTGGAGTGTTTCCCATGTGGTATTGGTGTGCTGGATATCCCTTCACTGGTAGCCTGGTAACATACACTCCAAGGTCTTTCTCTGCCTCTGTGGTGGATAGTGGAGTGTTACAATGTGGTATTGGTGTGCTGGATATCCCTTCACTGGTAGCCTGGTAACATACACTCCAAGGTCTTTCTCTGCCTCTGTGGTGGATAGTGGAGTGTTTCCCATGTGGTATTAGTGTGCTGGATATCCCTTCACTGGTAGCCTGGTAACATACACTCCAAGGTCCTTCTCTGCCTCTGTGGTGGATAGTGGAGTGTTTCCCATGTGGTATTGGTGTGCTGGATATCCCTTCACTGGTAGCCTGGTAACATACACTCCAAGGTCTTTCTCTGCCTCTGTGGTGGATAGTGGAGTGTTTCCCATGTGGTATTGGTGTGCTGGATATCCCTTCACTGGTAGCCTGGTAACATACACTCCAAGGTCCTTCTCTACCTCTGTGGTGGATAGTGGAGTGTTTCCCATGTGGTATTGGTGTGCTGGATATCCCTTCACTGGTAGCCTGGTAACATACACTCCAAGGTCCTTCTCTGCCTCTGTGGTGGATAGTGGAGTGTTTCCCATGTGGTATTGGTATGCTGGGTTTCCCCTCCCAAGGTATATGGCTTTACATTTTTCTTCATTGAATTGTAGCAGCCACTCATTGCTCCACTCCTGCAGCTTGGTGATGTCTTCTGGTAGGCGGTCTGCATCCAAAGGGATAACAACTACTTCCCTTCCTTCATTCGCTGCTGTTCTAGTCACCTGCTGTTTTTACATGCTCACCTCTATACTCTTTTCTACTGTTTTCAGGCACCTTTTCTCACATCTACTTTTCTCATCTTTTTGTTTCTCTTTTCATATTTTCCTTTTGTCTCTCTTTTCTCTTCCCTTTTTTTCTTTTTGATCAATTTTCTATTTTTTTTTGTCTTGTATTTCTTTTGATGATCAGTGTCTGTGAACCGAATGCCAAATGTATGGTTAGCTCACTAAATATCTGTCTACTTATATGTCAATGTGTCTATCGATCTATCTATCTGAGTCAATCAATCAATTATCTATTTTCAATGTTTACCTATCAATCAATCTATCTATCTATCTATCTATCTATCTATCTATCTCTTTGCCTTCCTATCTATCAGTCTATCTGTCTGTCTATTTATCTATCTTCATATCTATCTATGTATCTGTGTATCTATCTATCAATTTATCTATCTATCCATCTATCTATCTATCTTTTTACCTACCAATCTATCTATCTGTCTGTCTATTTCTCTATCTTCCTATTTATCTATGTGTCTATCTATCCATCTATCTATCTATCTATCTATCTATCTATGTATCTATCTACCTACCGGTCTATCTATCAGTCCATCTATCTATCTATCCAGCCACGCACATTTCGCCCTTCCTATTCCACACACACACACACAACACTGAACAAGCGGAAGGAAGGAAGGACGTAAAGCGAAAAAAGTTTAGCAAGCATCGAACAGCAGTAATTCCACGAGACTTATTGTGGCGTTTATCGCTTGGCCCCGCGGCGAAAACAACAAACAACGGGCGGGGGGGAGGAAAAAATGTATTGTTTGTCTGTGTATAGTGTAGTAATGAAGAGTTGATCGCCCTCTATAACATATACGAACTCTATACACATTTATATACTGCTTTATGCGCAACCTTATCGTGGCATTTAGCTTTTACTCCCGCTGTGAAAACTGAAAAATGAACGAATGGAGGAAACTTCATATTGTTGGTCTTTTAAAAATTATACTAACGCAGAATAATTCATCTTTTCTGTAACATCTCCATCCATGTATTTCAGCTTTCTTTTCACTTACAATGACATAAGCTATCCTATTCTTTCTTTAAATTATAGTAACGCAAAATTTATACTCTCTTCCTTCTCCATCTCTATATTTTTTTTTCACTTACAATGACAAACTACTATATTTTGTCTTTAAATTCTAGTAATGCTAACCTCTCTACTCTAATGTAATGCAAAAATGGCCCTCTCTATACCATCTCCACCTATGTATTTCGACTTTTTTTCGTTTACAATCACATACACTATCCTTTTCTTCCTTTAAATTCTAGTACTGCTAACTTGTTTACTCTGATATACCGCAGAATTCATCCTTTCTGTACCGTCTCCATCAATATATTTCACTTTTTTTTGTTTATAATTACATACACTATCATATTTTGTCCTTTAATTCTAGTAATGCTAACTCGTCTACTCTATTTCAACATCTATCTACGTATTTTATCTATTTTCTACTTATAAATACGCAATCTCTATTTTTATACAGCAAGGGAGGCAGCTCAAGGTAAAAAAAAACAATAACAGCAACAAAAAAGTCCGCTAAAAAAAATGTACGAGAGGTCAGAGGAGAGGTCAGCTTCGGGTGGAGAGGTCAGTCTTGGTACTCTCCCACTCCGTCTGTAAGTTCTAATAACCATGCAAATTTCGCCCATTATTTCATCCTCATAAATATACAACCTATCCCATCACGTCTATGAATTGTACTGATGTGAAGATCCTCTCCTCTATCTCACTTTACTTTCATATTCTTACTTTTCTTCCACAAATACCTCAACACACGGACACTATAGCATTCTGTCTGTAAACTCTCGTCAGGTAGAACTCGCTCAGTATTTCATCTTCAGCAATTTTACCTTTTTATCCACTTACAATAACTACAGACACTATCTCATTCTTCCAATAATTACGCACACTATCCAATTCTGCTTGTAAATAGAATAGTAACGCATAATTTGATCAGCCTATTTCATCTTCACCTGCCTATTTTTAACTGGTTCCGATTTATAATCACGCAAACTATCCTACTCTGTCTTAATACTCCAGTAATGCACAACCATCATATTCTTACCTTTTTTTTCCACATTGAACTCTCCACCCAGAAACAATCCCATTCCGTCTGTAAATTGCACTCATCCACTCTATTCCATCTTCATCTATACATCTAAATATTCTTAACTTTTATTTCACACTGAACTATTATTAACACGGAAACTCTCCCATTCTGTCCATAAATCTAGTATACACACACACACACACACACACACACACACACACACACACACACACACACACACTAACAACAGCCTCCCAGGAAACATATGGCGGGGCATTAGTAGGCGGCGTTGTTAATCCACGCTACAGCAAGGATAAATAGAACCCCAGAGTGAGTGCCTGCTCCTCCATCTAAATCCGTTTTGTTGGCGTGAATCATGTCTTTTATATTACCTAACTCAGCGAGGATTACCCCTATGGTGAGTGCTTCCCTCCTCCACCAGACACACACACACACTCTCTCTCTCTCTCTCTCTCTCTCTCTCTCTCTCTCTCTCTCTCTCTCTCTCTCTCTCTCTCTCTCTCTCTCTCTCTCTCTCTCTCTCTCTCTCTCTCTCTCTCTCTCTCTCTCTCTCTCTCTCTCTCTCTCTCTCTCTCTCTCTCTCTCTCTCTCTCTCTCTCTCTCTCAAACCACCACACAAAAACAACAAAACAAATAAACAGTAACATTTAACATGTCCATAACAAACAAACGCCAAATAAAAAATCCTTCAACACAAAGGACTGTACAAACCAAGAAGATGTAAAAACGTGACAATGAACATGTAGAAAACCTATTAAAATATTTTCTATAAAACAAACTAAAACTGAATTTGTGCGTGCGAGTAAACATTGCAAAAGTCAACTTAAATATATCTGTCACCTACAGACCTCCCGGGCAATCACTCGATGACGACCTTGAAATGTACAGCGTCTTAAGGCAGTCACTTAATAACAGCGACTCACTGATATTAGGAGACTTTAACCTCCCCATATCGACTGGGCGACACTGTCAGGTACAGAAGGCGAGTCACATAGAATGATCGAATTTCTAGAAGAAAATTATCTAAGCCAAATGGTTTCTGAGCCAACTCGACAAAATAATATACTCGACCTTGTTATAACGACCCAAGATAACCTAGTCAGTAGTGTCACGGTAGGAGAACACCTCGGTTCTTGCGATCATAAATTAGTGCGCGTCGACATTAAAGCTCAATCATCAGTGACTGAAAATAAAGTAAAGGTGCCCAATTTCAAAAGAGCTAACTTCGTAGAAATCCGACAAAAACTAGAAATACAACTATCAGATGACGGCAACGTAGAGGAAGCCTGGCTAAGCTTTAAACATCACTTACTCACTCAGCAGAACACATTCGTCCCCTTGTGCGAGAAGCGAATTAACACTAATAAAAGCCCACCGTGGTTTAATAGCGAAATTAAACAATCAGTCAATGAGAGAAAATTGTTTTACAGGTTAAAGAAAGAACAAAGCACGCCCGAAAACATTAGACTTTATAATGATGCCAGGCGACGAGTAAAAAGACTAGTAGGTCAGGCAAAGCGTAGATACGAAGAAAATATTGCAGCCAACTGTAAAAATAATCCGAAATCTTTCTTCAGTTACATAAACAACAGAAAGGCGATCAAAAGTGGTATTGGACCTTTAACAAACAGCGACGGTGCACTAGTGACTGACAGCCAACACATTGCAAACCTCTTAAACAATTACTTTTCCTCGGTGTTTAATACTAACAGTCTTCCTCTCGCTACCACCAACACCAGTACTATTGTAAATCTCGAGCATGCATTGCCTAATTTTGAAATAACAACCGATGAAGTCCTTAAAGCTCTCCATTCACTTAAAACAAATAAAAGTCCTGGACCTGACAAAGTATATCCAACTCTGCTGAAAGAAACAAAGAGCGAAATACTCTCCTCCCTCACAACCGTATTCAATATGTCCTTGCGACAAGGCACCGTCCCTTCAGATTGGAAAAAGGCTAACGTGACACCGATTTTCAAGAAAGGAGACAAAAAAGTACCAGGTAATTACAGGCCCATTAGTCTAACTTCGGTTGTAGGTAAGCTACTTGAGGGCATAATTAGAGACAAAATTGTGAATTACCTTGAAAGCCACTCATTGATTGGGGACTCACAACATGGCATCCGAAACAAAAGATCCTGCCTATCAAACCTATTAACCTTTTATAACGACCTCTTCACTGTTTATGACGTAACCAAATCACTGGACGTAGTCTATCTTGATTTCCAGAAAGCGTTTGATAAAGTCCCGCATCATAAATTACTTTACAAATTAAAGCAAATAGGTATTGACGGTCAAGTAAACCAATGGATCGCGAATTGGTTGAGCAACAGACAACAAAGAGTAGTGATTGACGGATTTAACTCAGAGTGGGCGCCTGTCACTAGTGGCGTCCCTCAGGGCTCGGTCCTTGGCCCAGTGCTCTTCATTATTTACATCAACGACGTGGATGTTGGACTCAATAACCGCATTAGTAAATTTGCAGACGACACAAAGATTGGCAACTCGGTTCTCACTGACGAAGACAGGCAAAGCCTCCAAGAGGATTTGCACAAAATTTCAGCTTGGTCGGATAGATGGGAGATGCCCTTTAACGTAGACAAGTGCCAGGTCCTTCAAGTTGGAACGAGGAATAAGAAGTTCGAATACGAAATGCGCGGCGTTAAACTCAAAAGCGTTCAATGCGTCAAAGACTTGGGGTCAAAATCGCGTCAAACCTCAAATTCTCACAGCAATGCATCGATGCAGCAAATAAAGCGAACAGAATGTTGGGCTTCATTAAAAGAAACTTTGTATTCAAGAATAAAGATGTAATACTCCTGCTCTACAACAGTTTAGTCAGACCCCACTTGGAATATGCGGTACAGTTTTGGTCTCCCCACCATGCAAAGGATATTGCTAAATTAGAAGGTGTTCAGCGTCGGGCAACGAAAATGATCCCTTCCTTGCGCAACAAATCCTACGAAGAAAGGCTTTCTACCCTTAACATGTTCTTTCTTGAGAAACGTCGCCCGAGGAAAACTGATCGAATGTTTTAAAATACTTAATGGTTTCACGAATGTAGACAGATCAACATTGTTTATGATCGATGACACTTTGCGCACGAGGAACAATGGCGTAAAACTCAGATGTAGACAAGTAAATTCAGACTGCACCAAATTTTTCTTCACCAACGTTGTAGTGCGAGAATGGAATAAGCTTCCACCGTCAGTGGTCCAGTGTAACACGATTGACTCCTTCAAAAATAAGCTCGACCGTCACTTCCTTCAACTTAATATCAACTAGAGTAGAAATGCAACGTTTTGGAGTCTTCTGATTAATGTAAAATCACTTAGGTTTAAGGACAGACCACCAAGTCTGGACCATGGGGTCTGTGTGGTCTGATTTTCTATGTAAATCTATGTAAATCTCTCTCTCTCTCTCTCTCTCTCTCTCTCTCTCTCTCTCTCTCTCTCTCTCTCTCTCTCTCTCTCTCTCTCTCTCTCTCTCTCTCTCTCTCTCTCTCTCTCTCTCTCGGCCGCATATTTCCGAAGAGTTTGCAAGATTGGCACCACCTCGAGCCCCTGAGCCCTGGGTGACTAATAATGTAATTCTATTCTTCTTATTCTCATTTTATTATTTTATTCTATTCTATTTTATTCTATTATTCCATTCCATTTTATTCTATTTTATTTTATTCTATTATCATGTATTTATCGGCAGTATGTACAGGTAAAGACCTAACTTGGCCCACCCTAATCTGACCTAATCACATGATGCTCTCTGAATTATTTTCATTGTATTTCCCGGCAAAAAGTCCTGTTCTACCCTTATTTAACCTAACCTGACCTAGCCCAATCTACCCTACCCTGAACCAGCTAAGCTGACCTCAGCTAACCTAACCTAACTTTAACTAACCTAACCTAACCCCAATCAAACCTATCGTAGATTAACCTAACCAGACCTTACCCAGTCTAACCTAACCTGACGTAACCCAATCAAACTTATCCCAATCAAACTTAACCTAACCAAACTATAACCTAACCTAACCTGACCTACACCGGGCCGGACTTTCAACACTTACTACAGTTCAGGACTATGCCTCCCTCCCCGCCGCCTCCCTGCCCGCCACTTGCTGCTCGCCACTTCCCGCCCCTCATCACTGTGTCGAGCTCAGGAGCTCATCTGTAAACTTTAGAGCCGCACAGCCTCCTTCAGCGATCCCTTGAAATCTTCCGCCAATATAATGCTTCCCTTCTCCATCCTCCTCGCAACTTCCACGGTCTTGCAAGGAGGAGGAGGAAAAAGAAGAAGAGGAGGAGGAGGAGGAGGAAGCGCCACCCCACACAAGCAAGGGAAGAAAAGTGAGGGTAAGGGTCATGTTCTTAAACAATTCGGGCCCCAAGAACACATACTTGACAAGGCTTTCTTAGGAGTTTGGGGCATTTCCAGGGGTACTTTTATGACCCTGGTGGTAGTTTGACCCTTCTTCTGTACCATGACCGTGGAAAAGCACTCATGAAAGCCCGATTAATCTCCTCTTCGGCCTTTGGAAATAGTTGACATGAGAGGTGGAAGCGTCTGAGGGTCATATTCTTAAACATTCCGGTCCCTAAGCACTCATATTTGACAAGGCTTTCGTAGGTGTGTGTGGCATTTCCTGGGGTACTTTTATGACCCTGGTGGTAGTTTGATCCTTCTTCTGTACCATGACCGTGGAAAAGCACTCATGAAAACCCGACTAATCTTCTTTTCCACTCATGAAAGCCCAATCAGCCTCCTTTTCGGCCTTTGGAAACAGTTGACGTGAGGAGTGGCAGCGTCTGAGAACACCGACCTGAGTATACACCATCGGAGGCTACACTTGGCCCTTCCTGCTCCATGCCTCGCCCTTCCCAGAAACTTCCCCGTTCCCTCTCCTTTCTTGCCTCGTCTGCTGCCAAGAGAAGTCGACGCTCACTCCGAGGTGTAATTTTTCTGTCACTTTGTTGCGCGAGTCTTTACAGAAGCCGGGAAAGTCATATCAAAGAGCGGAACTTCTTGAGGTTGCGCGTCACGGTACTCTGGTCTCAGTTTGCATCCTTCCCTTTAGCTAACTCGGTCGCTCTTTGCCCGGTCTCCTCCTCCGACTATTATCATGAGGGCGGCGTCTTGAGGGAGTCTTTGATACTTCTTCTGAAGAATACACGGCCGACCTGCTTCTAATCATCACCTTCTTTTAACTCATTCAGTCGATCTTTTTCCGGCCTTTCTCCATCTATCTTTATGAGAACAGCGTCTTGTGGGAGTCTCTGGTAATTTTTTTTCTCCTATAGTTCACGGTAATCTGATTTCAGTTTACTTCCTTCCCTTCAGCTAACTCGATCGCTCGTTTTTCGGCTTCTTTTTTCGTCAATTTTATGGTAACGGCGTCTTGTGGGAGTCTTTGGTAATTTCTTTTCTCCTATAGTTCGCGGTACTCTAATCTCACTTTACTTCCTTCCCTTCAGCTAACTCGATCGCTCTTTTTCTGGACTCTTTCTCCGCCTTTCGTTATGGTAGTGGCGTCTTGTGGGAGTCTTTGATACTTGTTTCCCTTGTTCTGTCTCCTCGTACACGGCCGACCAGCTTCTAACCAACAGGGTCTCCTAACTCGATCGCTCTTTTTCCGTCAATCTTTTATGGGAACAGAGTCTTGCGGGAGTCTTTGATCATTTCCTTTCTCCTACCTTTCACTGTCTTTTGTCCGCCTCTCCGTCTGTTTCCTCTCCGTCTAGTTCTTATTATTTTCTTCGTCTATCTATAATTATGGGGGCAGTGTCATGTGAGCGTCTATGGTACTTTCCTTTCTCTATGTTCTGTCTCCTTTGCCCTTAAAAGTAAACACTCGGGGAAAGTAAACACACGGCCGACAAGCTTCCCCTAACCACGAACTTCTAACTAACTCGATCATTCTGTTTCCGGGCTCTCTATCCGTATCTCTTAATTGGAATAGCGTCTTGCGGGAGTATTTGCTAATACTTGTCCTTTTTTTTTTACTCCTTTGTCCTAAAGTAAACACTCTTCGATAATACACGGCCGACAAACTTCTTAACATCTCCTAACTAATTCGATCATTCTTTGTCCGGCCTCTCTCCGTCTCTCTTTATGGGGGCGGTGTCTTGCGGGAGTCTTTGATACTTTCCCCTTGTTCTCCTTCCTTCTGAAGAACACACGGCCGACCAGCTTCTCCTAACCACCAACTTCTAACTAATTCAACTCTCTTTCTTCCGGCCTCTTTCTCCGCCTATATCTATGGCAACGTCCTCTTCTTTGATACTTTTGTTTTCTGTCCATCTTTACTTAGTCTGTCTCTTCTTATTGTATCTTCTCTCCGTCTGTCTTTTTTCCATCACGTCTTTTCTCCGTCTATCTTCTCTGCTTCTGTCTTTCTCCGGCTCTCTTTCTCCTAACCTATCCTAACCAAATCAATCTAACCTAAACTAGCATGACCTGACCCAATCTAGCCTATCATTAACTCACCTGACATGATCTTTCCTTAATACTTTCCCACTTTTTACTATCTGTCTGTCAGTCTGGTTCTACGCTATTAAAAAAACGTATCTATAAACAGTGCAAATACCCAGCAGCAAGTGTAGTATAGAGGCGTATTTTCATGGGCAGGAACGTTCATCCAATCCGTTCACAGCCTCGCTCTGGCCGGGCAAGGGATGGATCGCGAGGGTTCCTGACCTTTCGCAGTTCCGTTGATGAAGGACCGGGGAGTGTTGACTTGGTAAACAGCGTCGCGTGGGAGCCGGGCTACAGGTGTCCGCGTGACGGCTGGACGGCTCAGGTATCGCGATGGCTTTGAATGGCGGACAGAAATTAAGGCTGTCGATGTGATGAACGATTCGGTGGTGTGTGAATAGAGGTGAAGGAATGCCCGCACACACACACACACACACACACACACACACACACACACACACACACACACACACCATCCCCACACTGATTTATCTTGTGTTATATAATGTCAAGTTAAGAAGCATCAATGTGACTATTAATACTGTTTCACTGGTCTAGAGTCGTGCCAAATAAACAAAGTATATAAAGTATCAAAATACCTAATATATGAAGTACACAAATCCGACCAGATTCCCAACACAGTCACGCTACACAGACATCAACTGGAAAATAGTATCAAAGTGACTCTTAATTCTGGTCCGCTGGTCTTATGTAGTGTCATATTAACAAAGTAAAGTATTAAAGTACCTAATTTATGAAGGATATAAATGTGAGCAGATTCCTGGACACAGTCACACTACAGAGACAGACAGACAGAGTTCATTGACCACAGTTTCCATAAAATTTAAAATACATAAATGCTAAAAGCCTCACTATTTTTTTTTTTTTACATTAAAGGAATTTTTACAGTAAAGGAAGCAGCTCAAGCGCAACAAAAAGAAAGTGAAGAAAGAAAAGCCCGCTAATCGATGCTCCTATAAAAGAGAAAAATAAGGAGTGGCCAAAAGAGAGGTCAATTTCGGGTGGAGGTGCCTTGATACTCTCCTCTTGAAAGAGTTCAAGTCGAATACATCTAAAACCCTCGCAAAGTCATTCAAGTTGACCATACACGTGTAATCTGGTACGAAACACGGCACACAGTAATCGACGAAAACTAGCAAACAAAAACGAAACAAAACAAAACATAAATCAAGTCTAACATAGTGACTCCTAATACTGGCCAGCGGGTTATGTAGTGTGAAGTAAACAAAGTATCATGCGAATAATTTATGAAGGACACAAATGCGAACAGATTCCTCCGACCCAGTCACGTAAAACAGACATAAGGAGTAAAATGGACGACACACTCGTTCACCTTAAATAGACATCAGGAGTAAAATGGACGACACTCGATCACCTGAAATAGACATCAGGAGTAAAATGGACGACACTCGATCACCTGAAATAGACATCAGGAGTAAAATGGACGACACTCGATCACCTGAAATAGACATCAGGAGTAAAATGGACGACACTCGATCACCTGAAATAGACATCAGGAGTAAAATGGACGACACTCGATCACCTGAAATAGACATCAGGAGTAAATAGACGACACTCGATCACCTGAAATAGACATCAGGAGTAAAATGGACGACACTCGATCACCTGAAATAGACATCAGGAGTAAAATGGACGACACTCGATCACCTGAAATAGACATCAGGAGTAAATAGACGACACTCGATCACCTGAAATCAATATGCATTCAGAACTGCCGCTGTAAATCATCACCAGCAGACCAAACTATTCTTATAAACTATTCTTATAATCCTCTTGTCCCTTAACGAACTAATGGACCGCTGCTGAACTTAGAAGGAAAAATGTAAGCTGTCAAAAGTCCTAAATTAACACTTATGAAATTATTCCATCAGGAACTACGATTTTGACTAGTTCTCCGATGTACTCTGTGTGAAGTAATAAGTAGTTTGATGTGTGTGTGTGTGTGTGTGTGTGTGTGTGTGTGTGTGTGTGTGTGTGTGTGTGTGTGTGTGTGTGTGTGTGTGTGTGTGTGTGTGTGTGTGTGTGTGTGTGTGTGTTTTACAGGAAAGAAAGCAGCTCTAAGGCAACAGAAAAAAAACCTGATGATCACGGCTCCTATAAAAAAAATAAACTAGAAATGAGTGTGTTTGGGAGTGGGTCAGTTATTATGAGTGTGTGTGTGTGTGTGTGTGTGTGTGTGTGTGTGTGTGTGTGTGTGTGTGTGTGTGTGTGTGTTTACAACAAAGGAGACAGCTCAAGGGCACAAAAAAAAAGAAACAATAATAAAAGAAAGCCCGCTACTTGCTGCTCCTAAAAAGAAACAAAAGAGGTGGCCGAAAGAAGGGCCAATTTCAGGAGGACTCACACTACTGCAGCCGTTCATTTCGTGGCACATTGCATATTAGTCCAAGTCTCGCCCAGGAAGCCCCAGCACCGGCACCGACACCCCAGCACGGGACGATGCAGCCAGTCACGCAGCCCTCAAATATTTATCCGTCTGGCAGCCTCGCATTCGTCCGGTAAAATTGGAGTTGCCAGGTACGTCATAACTGTCACCTCTGCTATATATATTGGACGTGACAGGCAACTCTCTCTCTCTCTCTCTCTCTCTCTCTCTCTCTCTCTCTCTCTCTCTCTCTCTCTCCTGATTACGGATTCACTACAAACACACATTTTAATACAACATTTCGGGCCCGGTGATAAATTTGAATATGGTTGTAATGAGCAGGATTAATGATATTATTATTTTTTTTTTTAATTAGTTGGTTGAGTTGAGTGAAGTTCTTTTTTATTGTTAGTAGACTGAGGCTGACTGCTCTTGTGGTTGAAGGCTATTTAGCTATCCGTCTATCTATCTCTTTATTTAATTGTCTTTTATTTTGATTCACTGTTGAAAGGCATTTTATTACGACTTCTCTCGTGTTGAAATCCTTTTTTTATCTTTATTTATTTATTTAATTATCGGTTTTATTTGTTGTATGTACCAATTTTCATTTTTTTAATATTTATTGTAGAAAGGCTTTGCATTTATTGCAGATTGAGGCACACTTTCCTTTGTGTTGAAAGGCTTTATGTTCATCCATTTATCTACTTATTTATCTTATTCATTTTATAGTTTTTTTATTTTCATTTATTTATTGTTGGAAGGATTTGCATTTTTAGCAGATCGAGGCACGCCCCTCTTGTGTTGATTATCTGATTTATCTTATTAATTATTTTTTATATTTTAATTATTGTTGATAGACTTTGTATTTCTAGCAGGTCGAGGCACACTTCCCTTGGGTTGAAAGGCTTTAAAAGAGACGGTGAGGATAACGCTTGAAATAACACAGTACGCGGAAGAAATCTACCCAATACAAGACAACCTAACACACAAGACTAAGGACAAGTAGCACTGTCCATCACAGTGGCTCTGTAATCCTTGAGCCAAACTCTTCAGTCTTCCACACTCCACAGCGGTTAGGTTTTCGACGCAACACCAGAAACACAAGAAATTTCCCGCACGGTTTCTTCAAATTTCTTAACCTAAACATGAACGCCAAACACTATACAAGGAATTTTTTAAGTCTTTGGTATTGGTTTGGAGGCTTGCCAACCCATCATGGCGAACTGTGAAAGTAGCCCTAAATCCATAATCAGCCTTATACACCATCAATACTTGTCCTCATCAACACAGGCGCCGAAGCAGTGCAATACTTCTTAGATAGACATTTGCGTACGAAGAAAGAGAGCTACTCAACACCAGGACAGCCAGCGCAAGAATTTAATCCGTTTTCAAGAGGATTCGATACTACTCACTTTTGAAGACTTCCTTTGACCATCAGATGTAGGTTTACCTGGAAAGAAAGAATACAGTCATTAATGAAGAAGACTCAAAACTTTAAGTATGTCAAATTTAATCACGATAGCAACACTCCTCGAATTTTTCAACCCACCCTTGTATATATTCAGTTATAAATTAGAGGAGAAGGAGGATGGGAAGGGAAAGGCAGAAAAGTAGGGGGAGAAAGAGGGAGTGGAGGTCGATGAGAGGGAGGAGGAAGAGGAGAGGAGAAAGAGGAGGAGAAAGAGGTGAGGTGATGTTCTCATGTTCTTATGTAAAACCCGGTTAATCTTGTCTGTGGCCTTGGGAAATGGTTGTAATGGAGGCCCGATACGTTTAAAAGTATGGACCAACATCCCAAACCAGTCTTATGTACCATCAAGCCTCATCATCCTCCTCCTCCTTCTCATTTTGTCATTTTCTTCTCCTTTCCTCCATTCATACTTTATCATCATTTACTGTTTTCTTCATCCTTGTCCATTTCTCCATCCTCTTCCTTCTTCCTCTTCTTCTTCCTTTCCTCTAATCTCCTTTTCTTACAGTAACAGTTCAGTAACACACACGCCGAACCTATGCAGTACTTTCCCTTCCACTCTGTTATACCCAATCCAGTGCAGCTGCCAGTCACGCGTGCCAGCCGTGGAAAGGGAAAGAATGAGCCTGTCCCATAAAGAGCAAGCTCCTCTCGTTGTTCTTCACATTCAACTCACTCCTGCAACTAACGTCCCTATTCGTAGAAGTTCGCCGCTCCTTTCTCAGCTTCCTGCCGCCCGTAAAGCCCTCTGGCGGCGGTAAAAGTACTGCATAACCTTCTCTGACTCTATACAGGTCGCGGAATAAAGGAAGGAGAGTCAGGGATGGGGTGGAAAGGAGAAAATAAATAGAGGAAACAGTAGTAGTAGTAGTAGTAGTAGTAGTAGTAGTAGTAGTAGTAGTAGTAGTAGTAGTAGTAGTAGTAGTAGTAATAGTAGTAGTAGTAGTAGTAATAGTAGTAGTAGTAGTAGTAGTAGTAGTAGTAGTAGTGGCGTAGGGAGAGGACGTGCTGTGATTAGCTCCTTTGTTTTGTGTCATAAGTTAGGTCCTATAGCCGATACCGCCTTGGAATGTATACCTTCGTAGGCGTGAACGTGCAGTGAACGTAACGAAATATAGTGCAATCTGGTGCCATTGACGATGCAGGTGTGAATTACGAACTCCTGCTTTTGAGAGAGGCCGTGTGTTGGCCGACAGTGTGAGAAACATCGGTGTAACGATAAATATTGGGTCAAGTGGCCCACGTCCCCTCGGTGCTTGTGAGCGACGCTCGACTCTGTGACGGACGGCCGGAAGGTGGAAAATTGGAAGGCAGAGCTGAGGGAAAGAGGGAGGGAAAGAGGGAGAGAGGGGAAAGGAGGGAAAGAGAGTGGAGAAGAGGGGGGGAGAGTACAACAACTCTACGCAAATCGCCCCCTACGCTTTAAAGATTCTGGCCATACTACCGCACCTCATATGCCAACGGACCCACAAAAAGTCGAAACAATCTGAGGACGTGAAGGCGGTACAAAGAAGAATGGAGCTGTGGAGGAAAGGGGACGTCCGGAAGCTACTTGACGAGGCTAAAACACTGCAGGAGAGACTAGGCAGACATAACAGTCGCAAGAAGGACAGTAACGACAGGGCTAGAAACTTTGCTGACAAGATGAGACAAGGCAAAGTGGCCATGGCAACTAGATCACTGTCAATAGAAGATGAGGCAGCGGGAGTCCTTCCCATGACGGAAGAGACACGCCAGATCCTCAAGGACAAGCATCCAGATGCTAGACCTGCACACCCAGAAATGAAGTTCCTTGGAGACTACACCCCACCGCATCGAGTTGTCTTCGACCATATTAGCGGTGACGTGATCTGGAAGCACGCCCTTCACACGCAGGGAGCGGCTGGACCATCAGGCTTGGATGCCAAGGGGTGGAAACACCTCCTCAGTAAGAACATCTTTGGGAATCCAGCTGTGGATCTTCGCGACGCAATAGCCGCCCTAGCAAGAAAATTGGCGTCAGAGAATTGCCAACACCTCGAGCCTTTGATGGCCTGCCGGCTCATTCCGCTGGATAAAAAACCAGGCTGTCGCCCCATCGGGATGGGGGAGGTGCTCAGGAGGATCATAGGCAAGGCTGTCATGGAGGTGGTGAAGGACGACGTGAGGAAGGCGGTGGGAAACCTCCAAGTGTGTGCGGGTCAGCAGGCTGGATGTGAAGCGGCCATTCACGCTGTCAGGAGAATGTTCGAAGACCCAGAATGCGAGGCGGTGCTGATGGTGGACGCTGCAAATGCGTTCAACAACATCAATAGGGAGACAGCACTGCACAACATCAAAATCAAGTGCCCTATATTCGCCCAATATATTGAAAATACATACAAGGAACCTGCCAGACTGTTCATCAGCAGTCATAATAACCAACGACTTGGAGACCGGTGGCCATACAATCCTCAGAGGGCACCACCCAGGGGACCAGTGGCCATGGCAATGTTTGCCCTGGGAATGATGAAGCTGCAGGACATCATCCGCCATGAAAACACCAACGTCAAACAGGTGGCGTATGCGGATGACCTCACCAGGGTAGGAAAGTCTGCAGACCTCAGGAAATGGTGGGACCTCGTCAATGAACATGGCCCTAAAATAGGTACCATCAACGCCACGAAGTCTGCGGTGATTGTAAAACCAGAGGCATACGATCAGGCCAAAACAGCATTCCAGGGCAGTAACGTGAAACTGTCAGTGACTGGAGAAAGACACCTCGGGGCAGCCATTGGAACAGCTGAATACAGAACCGAATATGTGAAAACGGCTGTAAAGCGCTGGGAGTCCGAACTGCAGAGACTGAGCGAGATCGCCAAAACAGAACCGCAGGCAGCCTACGCAGCATTTACGTACGGTGTCAAGCATAAATGGAACTACCTCATGAGGACAGTTCCTGATGTTGCTCCGTTACTAAAACCTCTGGAAGATGCTATCAGAAACACCTTCATACCGGCGATAGCAAATGGGAGATGTTCCAGTGACCAGGAGAGAAGATTGCTGGAGTTGCCGCCAAGAATGGGTGGGCTCGGCATCACCAACCCGCAAAATCTGGCTGAGTCTGAATTCGAGAACTCAATCCGAATCACAGCCTCCTTGACCGGATATATTACCAATCAAAATGAAAGGGGTGAAGACAACCCTCAAGATATTAGGTCACTAAGGAATGAAATCTCCATAAACAGAGAAGGAAAACAGAGAGAC
>NW_026111796.1:195000-242500 GCF_024679095.1 Eriocheir sinensis
TTTATTAATGTTTGCTTTTTGTGTGCCCTTGAACTGTCTCCTTTGCTGTAAAAAAAAATAAAAAATAAAAATAAAAATGCGTATAGTCGCCGCGCCGCTGACCACCGCTGGGGCGGACAGACAACGAAAGAAGTCCCCGCAAGACCATCCGTATAGTCGCCGCGCCGCTGACCACTGCTGGGCCTGACAGACAACGAAAGAAGTCCCCGCAAGACCATGCGTATAGTCGAAGCGCCGCTGACCACCGCTGGGCCGGACAGACAACAAAAGAAGTCCCCGCAAGACCATGCGTATAGTCAAAGCGCCGCTGACCACCGCTGGGCCGGACAGACAACGAAAGAAGTCCCCGCAAGACCATGCGTATAGTCGAAGCGCCGCTGACCACCGCTGGGCCGGACAGACAACAAAAGAAGTCCCCGCAAGACCATGCGTATAGTCGAAGCGCCGCTGACCACCGCTGGGCCGGACAGACAACGAAAGAAGTCCCCGCAAGACCATGCGTATAGTCGAAGCGCCGCTGACCACCGCTGGGCCGGACAGACAACAAAAGAAGTCCCCGCAAGACCATGCGTATAGTCGAAGCGCCGCTGACCACCGCTGTGAGGGACAAAGAGAAAGAAGTCCCCGGCAAGACAATACGTACAGTCGCCGCGCCGCTGACCACTGCTGTGAGGGACAAAGAGAAAGAAGTCCCCGGCAAGACAATACGTACAGTCGCCGCGCCGCTGACCCCCGCGGGGAGGGACAAAGAAAGAAGTCCCCGGCAAGACAATACGTACAGTCGCCGTGCTGACCACTGCTGTGAGGGACAAAGAAAGAAGTCCCCGGCAAGACAATACGTACAGTCCCCGTGCTGACCACCGCTGAGAGGGACAAAGAAAGAAGTCCCCGGCAAGACAATACGTACAGTCGCCGTGCTGACCACCGCTGTGAGGGACAAAGAGAAAGAAGTCCCCGGCAAGACAATACGTACAGTCGCCGTGCTGACCACTGCTGTGAGGGACAAAGAGAAAGAAGTCCCCGGCAAGACAATACGTACAGTCGCCGTGCTGACCACTGCTGTGAGGGACAAAGAGAAAGAAGTCCCCGGCAAGACAATACGTACAGTCGCCGTGCTGACCACCTCTGGGAGGGACACAGAGCAAGCCGGCCCCGGCCAGACAATACGTACAGTCGCCGCGCCGCTGACCACCGCTGTGAGGGACAAAGAGAAAGAAGTCCCCGGCAAGACAATACGTACAGTCGCCGTGCTGACCACTGCTGGGCCGCGAGTTGATGAGACGTTTACATTACATAATTATCAGGATCTAAAAATTTTAATAAAACGTACGTTAAAGAAATGGATCGGTAATTATTTGCTCATGATCGTTTTTTCGGGGCTCATATTTGTCAGTGTGGAAGGCCTGCGTATCCCGGTCCGAGGTAATTATTGGTTCATATGACCACGATGGGATATTCTGTCTGGCCGCGGCGTTCTCGCAATACCTCGCCGGCCGGGGAACGCGCGCTAGTCCAGCCTCGTGTGAAGGTAAGGCCCATAATCTCAAACACTTTGGGGCTCACACACCCACACTTGATAAGGCTTACGTAGAGGCTGTGTTAGTGTCTCCATGGGTAGTTTTATGAGCTCTGTGATAGGCTGACAAGGCTTCTGCACCATGAATATGAAAAACACTAATAATAACTCCTTGTTGCTGAATGTAAGTTCCATATTCTCAAATCTTTCAGGGCTTACACACACACACTTGTTAAGGCTTTTGTAGTTGTGTTAGTATTTCCATGGGTAGTCTTATGAGCCTAGTGATAGTTTGACGAGGCTTCTGCACCATGAATATGAAAAACACTCACGAGAACCCGACTAATCTCCTTTGTGGCACTTGGAAATAGTTGTTGTGTGAGCCGAAAGCGTCTGAAAATACGGGCAATAGTTGTTATTGAAAATGTTTTCCTCCGTACAATCTTGAACTATATCCAATAAGTTACATGTATAATTACTGTCACGCACTCCCACGAAGCTTCATAATGAACGGAGATAAAAATATAAACACCCAAACAGTCTCCTCTTGAAGCATTTTTTTGTTTTCCTTTTTCACTCACGAATGAAGCCACGCGGCCGTTTAAGATTTCTCTCTTCGCCGGCGGATAAAAGCTCAGTGGCGGTGAATTCTAAGTAATACTTGTGGGTTCAGATTCATTAGACCTCCCTCAAAATATTTTTCACTCCCTCTCGCCCCGAGCAGGACCGGCCGGCTCCTTGATGTGACGATTTATATATACAATTCATAAATATTACATGATACTTATAAAAGAGACATGGTTTTGATATACGATAAAAGTAAAAACAAAACATCTTTCAGCTCAGCAACAAGGGGAAGAACACACTGTGCTGTCAATTAAAATGTACGAGTTGTCACAATAACAGCGATGGACGCGGCTGCCGGGAGGGAGGGAGGGAAGACTGCTGGTGAGGACAGACAGACAAAGGGGCGGCAGGAAATAAAAGGCGGAGGAGGGTAAGGCGAGTGACAGCAACGATGAAGAATACAGATGGCAAGGAGGAGGAGGAGGAGGAGGAGGAGGAGGAGCGATGATAGGGAAAAGAACACATATTATTAGTAAAGGCAGCAATGAATGACGGTGATGGGTGAGTGAAGCTGAAAGGACGAGAGAGAACATGAAAGGTGAGTGGAGCTGACACGACTAAGAACACAGACGACAGGCCGAGGTAGGGAGGAGGAAGAGGAGAGGCAGGAGCGAAAAGGACACACCATGCATTACTCTTATCATTAGTGTTAGTACAAGACGGAATAGGAGTTAGTGAAGGGTGACGCAAGGAAAAGGAACGTGGAAAAACACAGATGACAGCAGGAGGAAGGAGGAGGAGAAGGAAGGAGAAATATTAAAAGGACACGCCATTACTATTACCGTTATTATTAGTACAAGACGCATCAGGAGTTAGTGAAGGGAGACTCAAGCAAAATAAACGACAAGGAATACAAATGCCAGCAGGAGGGAGGAGAAGGAGGAGGAGGAGGGAGGGAGAGATGGTGATACATAGTAAAAAGGACACACCATTAGTATTAGTAAAGGGAGCAGGAAACGGCGGTGATAGTGAATAAGACACCATTATTACTAGTACAAGAAGCATTGGGAGACAGTGAAAGGCAAGCAAAGGACCGAGAACACAAATGGCAGGAAGGAAGGGACGGGAGACGAGCGGTGAAATATATACTAAAAAAGAAGCCATTATTAACAGCAGCCCCTAAACAATAGAGGAACCCTGGCTGCCCCTACTGCTGCTGCTGCGTGAATTGTAAGCCAGACGAATGCACTTCTGCTCTTTGTTAGTGAAGTAGAGATTCCTGGAAAAGAACGTTGGTGGAGGAAATGGAAGAGGGAAATGTGTTAACCTGTGGGTGTGGAGAAGTGGCGATGAAGGAGGGGTGTATTGTAACTCTGTCTCTCTCTCTCTCTCTCTCTCTCTCTCTCTCTCTCTCTCTCTCTCTCTCTCTCTCTCTCTCTCTCTCTCTCTCTCTCTCTCTCTCTCTCTCTCTCTCTCTCTCTCTCTCTCTCTCTCTCTCTCTCTCTCTGTTTATCTATCTTTCTACGTGTCTTCAACTTATTTTAACTACGTAGTTCATCTCTCTTCGACATTTTAGTAGATAACTCGTCTATCTTTGTATCTAAGTACCCTCCTTATTACCTTCTCTATCTGAACCCCTTCCTTCAGAAACATGCGAGTATCGTAAGGCAGTGTTCAGCTTACGGTTACCACGAAGCTCTTTTCTCTCCCACGTGTCAGCCAATAATTCCACTATGTATCTAACTCTGTCTTTCTACCTTCTCTCTCAACCCCTCGAGGCTAGTTTCTGTCCGCCTCTGTCACCCACTATTACCACGAGTGTATTTTCTCTACAGTGTCAGGCAACTCTTCCTCTATATATCTATCTACGTCTCTTTACCTTCTCTTTTTTTATCTCGTCTACTATTTTTTTTTATAACTTTCTCTACACAAGCGTCTAAAAGGAAGGTTTTACTCACTGTCACCACGAGGTTCTATTTCCTCCACCGTTTCAGGCGATTCCCTTAAAGATCATTCCCGAGTCGGCGACAAACTCGAGTCAGTGAAGTTAGTTAGTTGGTTGAAAAAGTCGCGGCGGTGTGGAACGAGAAGGCGAGCAATCCAAAACTTAAACCCATGATATATTTTCTTTTCTCTCCTTTTCTCTCACTTCCAACGATTTCTTTCCGGCCGATATAAATGTTCCTTCCTCGATGGTGACGCAAGATTAATTTCCCCATTTCTATTCCGAAAAATTTCCTCCTCTTAAGCTTCTAATACTTCTTTTCCTTTAATACGTGATAGCTAAAGAGACTAATGAATGTTTTTTCCTCGATGGTGACACATGTTTAATTTCCCCTCTTCCTCTTGAGCTTCTTAAAGTGCCGTATTGCTAAACATTTCAGGGTCCAAGTACACATTTATGGCAAGGCTTTCGTATGAGTTTGTGGCATTTCCAGGGGTAGTTTTATGACCCTGGTGGTAGTTTGACCCTTCTTTTGTACTATGAACCCAAGAAACATATTTGACAAGGCTTTCGTAGGAGTTTGTGGCATTTCCAGAGGTGGTTTTATGACCTTTCTGGTAGTTTGACCCTTCTTCTGTATCATGAACATCAAAAACACTCATTAGAACCCGACTGATCTCTCCGGCGTTTGGAAATAGTTGATGCGAGGGGTGGAGGCGTCTGGCAATACCGACCTTAGACTTTCCCATACGTACGTGTTAGCTGAAAATACTAATATCTGTACTTTTCAAAGGAACAATTAATCCCATGGTGACACAAGATTAATTTTTCTCATCTGTTGAAAAAATTTCCTCTCCAGCTTCTTACCTTTATTTTCTTAGATGGTGATAATTGAAAATACTAACGTGTACTTAAAAAAAACATTTATCCGATAGTGACAAGATTATTTTTTCTCATCTGTTCCAAAAATTTCCTCTTCACGTCCTACATTTTCTTCCCGAGACGGGTGAGAGGTGAAAAAATGACCTATATGGGTACACTTTTGAACTCCATCTAGCCCGTCCTGAGTTATACTAACAAACTAACGGGTAACATACGTCAGGAGGCGCGTCGCTTCACTCACCCGCCGACTGTACCCCAGACGGTCAACTCGGGCGAGCCTCCAGGGTCAGTTTTACAGTCCAACACAGCAAGTTTGTAAGCTCCGCAACCAAACACGAAACACGACGGAAATTCCTTGTAGTTCTCGTGTTTGGGGCTCTAAAAAAAACAGTACTCGCCTCTTGACGACACCGGTTATTTTTATCTCTGACCTGTTTATCGTGACACCGTAAAGGAGTTCCGTCATTCAATTATGGCTAATGCTGACTATGGAAGCAATACTCACCTTATGACATCTACTTTCTTTCATCTTTTTTTTTATATCAGAGAAAGAAGTCAAGAGCACACAGAATATATCGAGGGAAAGAAAACGCTAAACTAATGCTATAAAGGAGGGAATTTTATGACCCTACACAGGATATCTCTTTATTAGTCTCCGGTATTGAGTAGAAATAACGGATCACTGTGGAGAATATAGCTTGGTTTGGGCGCTTACGGTGACTCTGCCTGTGTTGGACTGTCGAACTGGCCCGCAGCTGCCCTCCCATTCTGGTGCCCGTATGATGATTGATTATTGGGGCGTTTGGTCTTGGCGTCGCAGCTGCAGGGTCATGTGGCGCCGAGCCTAATGCGAGACCAATTATATTTCTTAACTATATAAAACCGCTTAAAAATTTAAAACATGATAAAAAAACAACACTAATAAAGCTATACAGAACCGCTTAAAATTAAAAAAAACTCGATAAAAACAACACTAATAAAGCTAGATAGAACCGCTTAAAATTAAAAACAACACTAATAAAGCAATATAGAACCGCTTGAAATTAAAAACAAGATAAAAATAACACTAATAATCTATATATATCGAGATAAAGATTAAAGACATGATCAAAACAACAATAGGAGGTCAATAAAACCTACAGAAGGTTGAGGACGCCTGCTGCACGTGTTCTCAAACACTTCAGGGCTCACACATCCTCCACATATGGTAAAGCTTTCGTAGGAGTTGCGGGCATTTCCAGGGGTAGTTTTATGACCCTGGTGGTAGCTTGACCCTTCTTCTGTACCATGAACCAAAGAACACATATGAGAACACGAGTGATCTTCCTTTTTGGTCTTTGAAAATAGTTGATGTGAGAGGCGGGAGAGTCTGAGAATACCGATCGATCTGAGTAACGCACGATGGACTATTTTAAAATCGATGTTCCTTGCTGCAGTGGGGTTTTTATATATATATATATATATATATATATATATATATATATATATATATATATATATATATATATATATATATATATATATATATATATATATATATATATATATATATATATATATATATATATATATATATATATATATATATATATATATATATATATATATATATATATATATATATATATATATATATATATATATATATATATATATATATATATTTCTGATGATGTTGAGTTTGTCGTTCTTCTGCCTTTACCAAACTATAACACATTTACGTTCTATATGGTTAAAATAGAGGAAGACACTGGCAAAGGCACCTGTAATGACTATGTTCTTGATTGTTAAGTTTATTTTTATTATTATTATTATTATTATTATTATTATTATTATTATTATTATTATTATTATTATTATTATTATTATTATTATTATTATTATTGTTGTTATTATTACTATTATTATCATTATTACTATTATTATCATTATTATTATTATTATTATTATTATTGTTGTTATTATTACTATTATTATCATTATTATTATTATTATTATTATTATTATTATTATTATTATTATTATTATTATTATTATTATTGTCGCCATCATAGAAACAAAAGTAGAAAGTGGTTGCCTGGGTGATGGTAGTGGAAGGGATTGTGATGGTGGTGACGGTGTTTTGAATGCGGGGAGATGGTATAATGGAGGTGGTAGTGGCGGTGGTGGTGGTGGTGGTGGTGACAACGTATGCTAATTAAACTAAAGGCAAGCAAACAAGCAAGGACGGAAACAAGCAATCAAGCAGAGATGCATGCAAACACACAAGACAAGCACACACACACACACACACACACACACACACACACACACACACACACACACACACACACAGAGCTATCCTCACCTGTGTTCTCTCTGCGTCAGCCCTCGCCCAGGTACACTTGTTTCCCACTCTCACTTTCGCTCACAAGCTCCTTCGTGTCCTTCCTTACGCTCAATCATAGACTTCACAACTAGTTGACGGGAAATCTCTTCAGTCTTGGCGCGCTGGCTTCGCGTAAGGGGCCGATTGTTATGGCGACTTTCACTGCGACAACTCAAACACACTCTGCGTTCTTACTCCGAATTTAAGTGGAAACAGGACGAAATCTTCAAGTTTTAGTGCATACAAGCAGGCAGGAGTGTCTCTAGAGTGATTTGGTCGAGGATTCAAGGTAACTTATATAAAATAGCACCATGCGTGCACTTTGAAAACGTTGTGTAAAAAATGGCAAATTTGCGTAACTTTAGGTTGAAATCTTTACGTAAAATGAATGATAACTGTAGGATAGTGAGGTCCACAGTTTTACGTATTAGGAAACAAGAAATGTACGTTTAGTTAGTGCCTACATGGCAACTCAGCTCAGTTCCCGCGTCGCCTAACTCGCCTTAGGCACGCAGTCAGCTGGGCACTTCCCTCTGTAAAGGATTATCGCTGTCCTGCCTCTGTTTACTCTCCAAGTAAAGGACCTACAGTTATTCATCGTCTCTACCCTTCCCCACAACTGCAAGGATCCAGAGGACGATACAAGAAGACACAGAAGGCAGTGGATCGAGTGGAAGTGACGGAGGAGACACAAGATATGAGGACGCCGCGACCCCGTGGAGTAAACTGTGGAGGAGCCGTACTACGCCATCAGTGCAGTGACTCAGTGTTGTGTGCAGTGCAGTGGTGTGTTCAGTGCAGTGTGGTAGTGAGGGGGCTGTTCACTACGTCCTACGGGGTCGAGTATGTGTGCATGGGGAAGGCCAACTCTGACCCGACTGAGCACTCTTTCGGCAAGCGCCGCACCATGTGCGGCGCCAACTACTGGACGAGCGTGCAGAACTTCATGGTGAGCAACAGGTTGGCCCAGCGCCTGCATTTGCTGAAGCTCGTCGGGTTCTTCCCCGGGGACGTGCAGGCCGACCTGGACCGGGCCAAGGCAGAGGAGAAGGAGGACGACGAGGTGATCTTGGCCCAGCTTGCCAGGGAGCTGGCCGACGACCAGCCGGACCCGCCGACGGACGAGTTGCTCCTCGCCGCGGTCGGCAACTACGCCGGCTACCTGGCCAGGAAGGTCCAGGCCAACTCCTCTGTGGCCGAGTGCTGCAAGCAGGAGCTTGCCCAGCAGGAGGAGATGAAGATTACCGTGGAGCTCGAGAGGGGCGACCCGCCCTCTGTGATGTTCGACGCCCTGGTCGAGCTGGTCGACAGGGAGAGCTGGAGACGGGCCGGGCGGTCCTGAAGCGGCCATCTCTCCCAATGGCCCACATGGCGTCCTTCGGGATGTCGCTGTGGGACTCCCTGATGCAGGGAGGACAAGAAGGAGCGCAGGTTGAGGTTCCTCTCCCTTGCCATGCGCCACAGGGACGGGTTCAGGCACCTCCTGGAGTTCCTGGCGGCCTCAGACCCGACCTTGCAGGGGTAAGGGTGCCAGGAGGGGCACAACCTGGCCAACACCATCTTGCCGCACATCAGCAGGTCCCTCCTCAACTGTTTCGGTGCTAATTTCTCCAAGGACGTGACCTCAGAAGCGAGGAAGAACAAGGCCTTGAAGCAGCCGACCGGCAGGAAGAGGAGCAGTATCGAGGAGGGCAGGAAGGAGACGGCGAGGAACAGGGACGTGTACAAGTCCAGGAAACTGACCGGGGCCCACAAGTCATAGGCCAAAAGGCTAAAGTGATTGTTCAGGGACGAGGGCCAGATAGCCGGCAAGACGTGCTGCGGCAATAGTGACATCGGAATTCAACCAAAATAAGTTGTGATTGTATATAGAAAAATGAATATTTTGCTTTTGTTGAGTAAAATTAAGATGTTTCTGCATGCTTTCCTCAAGTATTAAGTTTCTAATGTGAAAATTAAGTGATTTATTAGATGTTAAAACTTACGTAAAAATTGCACTAAATAAAAAACAATAAGTAGCTATTTCGGGCAAAAATTTATAAGATATGCTAAATATTGCTATTGATTCTGAAAATATAAGTGATTATCTCTGCATTTGGTGATGTTTGTGCATCTAGCGTAAAATCTGAGGATTTTATAGCCTTTTTAAGTTTTGTTTTACTTATATAAAAAACAATTAATCGGGATTTTATTAGGGAACGACTTTGAATTTTTTGATACCGCTGCTCATGGAGACTCATATATGCCTAAGGGAGGTGCCTGTTTTAGTTTCAGGTCGCTAGCTGCTTTGGTTTTGAAAATATTTAAATTTTAAATTTTTGAAAATCGGCCCCCTGCGAATCGGCCCCGCGCCCCGTTTCCCGTCAAGAGATTGTGAAGTCTATGGCTCAATGATAACTATTTCTACATTTGATTTTCGCACACAAGCTCCCTCCGGTCCTTCCTTACACTCCATAACTATTTTCACATTTGATTTTCGCCCACAAGCTCTTTCGGGTCCTTCCTTACACTCCATGATAACTATTTCTTGTTTGATTTTCGCACAAAGCTCCTCCCGTTACTTCCCTACACTTTATAATAACTGGTATTGCGTTTGATATCCTTACAAGTTAATTTCTGCGTCTTCAGTGCTTCGATATTTCACTACTCAATGACTGGCTACTTATTTTTACACTTGAATGGCGTGAGCGTATTTTCTGTGCTTCAGTGACTCCGTATTTCAATAGAGGATACATTGGATTACCTCTTCCACGCACCCACCCCGGGAGGCAGACCAATGGCACTCTTCGCATCGCCAGCTCCGTGTATTCATTGTATTGGGTATATATAACGGGTGGGATTTGAAACTTAAACTAGAGCCGTATTTTGTGCACCGTTAAACTACTACTACTACTACTACTACTACTACTACTACTAGTACTACTAGTACTACTTTATTTCTATCATTCCATCATCCTTTTTTTTAATTATCTTTCGTCGTCCTCCTCCTTTTCTTCCTCTTGCTCCTCCTCCTCCTCCTCCTCCTCCTCCTCCTCCTCCTCCTCCTCGTCCTTCCTCACGTCCATCATTACCTTACTTAGTCACTTCCACAGCGTTCTAAATCGCATCACGGAGGCCGCCAGAACGGTACGACAGGATGGTGCGCGGGAACACAGCCTTGACGGGCACACCGTGGGACACTATTTAGTCTAATATTATGTCAAGATGGTGCACGGAAACCTCACAGCAAAGGTAAAGTTTCAGGGTGTCTGTAATGCGTAGATTTTAAAGAACAACAACAACGCAGTCAGCAGTAGTTTACGTCAGCAGTAGCTTACGTCAGCAGTAGTTTACGTCAGCAGTAGTTTACGTCAGCAGTAGTTTACGTCAGCAGTAGTTTAAGTCAGCAGTAGTTTACGTCAGCAGTAGTTTACGTCAGCAGTAGTTTAAGTCAGCAGTAGTTTAAGTCAGCAGTAGTTTACGTCAGCAGTAGTTTACGTCAGCAGTAGTTTAAGTCAGCAGTAGTTTACGTCAGCAGTAGTTAAGTCAGCAGTAGTTTACGTCAGCAGTAGTTTAAGTCAGCAGTAGTTTAAGTCAGCAGTAGTTTAAGTCAGCAGTAGTTTAAGTCAGCAGTATTTTAAGTCAGCAGTAGTTTCAGGTTATAAGGGTAAAGCTGGGGGCACACGCTGTAGCTGCGCTTGGCCTCGGTGCTCATCTCCGTTGCATTGGCCTTTAAGCCTGTGGTGGGAGGAACACAAACCCCAGGACGCCTATTTCCCTTCTCTGTACGGGTATGTGGCGCCCACTCTTGAACAGGTTAGGTTAGGTTCGGTTAGGTTAAGTTAGATTTAGTTAGAGTTACTGAGGGTAGTTTGCAGAAGGAATCAAACTAAGAGTATTTTCCAGAACACCACGTGGTTATTCTCTGATTTACAGCCAAGCGTCTTCACTGCCCGTGGAGAGATAGGGAATATGCCCCTGGGCCACACGGCCAGTGTGACACCCGGGTTACCACAGTTTACCTTCCCCAGGCTTCCCCAAGTACTCATTTATCGATCAGCCTGAGAGGGAGGATGAACAGCTGGGTGACCCGGGCCCGCGGATTCGTAGCTAGGCATGCTCAACAATAAACCACGGAGGCGTCAGTCATGTGTATATTTAGAATGAAAAAAAAACCCAGAAAGCGATGGACTGCTGCAGAGCGGTCTTGTATGCAACGAGAAACACAGAAAAAACAAAGCATCGAAAGTGCCGGCCTCGCACCCCGCTGCCGGAGGTCCATGTTATCGATATGAAGAGCTGCGGCCGTGACGAAAATCATGAAAAAATGTTTCAGAAAATCTAACTTTTTGCGCCAAAACAAATAAATCCCTTTTAACGCAAACAGAAAAGCGTTTGCATGGAATTCATTGTTTTTTTTATAGAAATTTAGGATACAACAAAAGATGAGAGAGTAGGGCATGCATAACTGACACACACACACACACACACACACACACACACACACACACACAACACATTACAGCACATTACAGAAGAATTATCATCATCATCATCAGCAGCAGCAGTAGTAGTAGTAGTAGCAGTAGTAGTAGTAGTAGTAGTAGTAGTAGTAGTAGTATCGGTAGTGTTACTAGAAGTAGCAGATAGTGTTACTATAAGTAGCAGAAGTAGTAGTAGTAGTAGTAGTAGTAGTAGTAGTAGCAGTGGTAGTGGTAGAGGTAGGAGTAGGAGTAGGCGCAGGAGTAGTAGCAGAATCACTAGCAGTAGTAGTAGTAGTAGTAGTAGTAGTAGTAGTAGTAGTAGTAGTAGTAGTAGTATCGGTAGTGTTACTAGAAGTAGCAGATAGTGTTACTAGAAGTAGCAGAAGTAGTAGTAGTAGTAGTAGTAGTAGCAGTGGTAGTGGTAGAGGTAGGAGTAGGAGTAGGCGCAGGAGTAGTAGCAGAATCACTAGCAGTAGTAGTAGTAGTAGTAGTAGTAGTAGTAGTAGCAGCACCAGTATTAGTATCAGCAATAATATTAGTTTTATTAGATAGTTGTAGAATCATTATTAAAAATATTATAGAATTATTATGAACAGTCGAAAAGGAATACAAGTTTATGACACGTATAGAACAGATTAACATATATGAAACACACGTGGAAAACCAATATAGTCATTATTTCCATATATCTTGAAGCAACCCTAAAGAGTAGATCAACGGTCGGGAAAACTTTGCATGTGCGTGTGTGTGTGTGTGTCTGTGTGTGTGTGTGTGTGTGTGTGTGTGTGTGTGTGTGTGTGTGTGTGTTCTTCATAATTAGGTAAAGAATAAGAGCTAATTTTCAAGGCTGCCTTCCTTCCCTCCCCGCCGGCAGTAACGACTAGCGGAAATCAGTGCCCCATCCTGATATTGGTTCCATGTTCTGAGTGGACGGTATTTGTTTTGCAGTTATAAAGACGAGGAAGACACGCCGGGAATTAGAAACAAGTACGTAGGAAGAAGTATATGAATGAGTTTCCTTCAGACATGACTGGAGCTGAAAATATGGCTTACGATTCCTCGACCCTTCTCTTTTCTTTCCTGTTCGTTCCCTTCCATTCATTTCCTTTTTCTTTCCTTCTTCTTTCCTTCGAAAATATTTCCCTTCTCTTTCTCTTCTCCCATTTTCTTCGCCACCATTTTCTTTCACTCTCTTCCTTTCCCTTTTTCTTCTCTCCACTCCCCCTTCTCTTCTTCTGCCTCCTCCCCCTTCTGTTCCCTTAGTCATCCGATGTTTCCCTCCTGCCTTCTTTTGTTTTGTGTTTGTTTTGAAGTTAGAAAGACGAACACGCGATGGAAAATAGAAAGAAGTACATAGGAAGGAATATGAGTGAGTCTGCTTAAGAAATGTGCAGAGATGACAAAAATAACTACCAATTCTTTAGTTGCAAGATACCAACACAACCACAACGACAGCATTATTTAATGTGGGTGTGTGAGCCCCGAAACGTTTAAGAAGTTTTGCCAAACTATTCCTAGGTGCATCAAACTACCCATGGAAATGTTCACAACAACCTCTACGAAAGCTTTATCATCATACGTGCATGTGTAAGTCTCGAAATGTTTGAGAATATGGACCTTTTTTTCACATCCCCGGTGCATAGAAGCCTTGTCAAACGATCACTAGACTCATAGAACTACCCATGGAAATGCTAACACAACAACCTCTACCAAAGCCTGCTCAACTGTGGATGTGTAAGCCGGGAAATGTTTGAGAATACGGACTTTACTTGCACGGTTGGTCGGCGGTCAGCGGTCCAGTGATTGATACTTGTAACGGAGGAGAGAGAGTTTTCTGCTCTTGCAGAATGGATTTCGTTAATTGCAATGCGCCGCTGATGCTCTTCCCTCCCCTCTGATGCGTCCGTCTTTGAAATAGCGACGCGGCATCACACTCATCTGTCCAGCGTTGTGTGGATCTTACATGGGAAACACGCGTATATAAGGATGCGTAAAGAAGATAGTGAAAACCAATGAGACGGAAGGAAATAATGACTGAGAGAAAGAAAACAGAGGAGGAAAGAAAGAGCGAAAAAGCGAGCGAGGAAGAGAAAAGTTAATTGAAACGGAAAACAAAGAATTGGAGAGAAAGAAAGAGAGATTGGGAAAAATAAGAGTAGGAAAGAAAGGAAGGAATGTCCGAGAAAAATTGAGAAGGAGAGAAAAAGTGTGGAGAAGCGAGGAAGAGGAAAGATAATTGATACGGAAAATAAAGAAAAGGAGAAAGAGAGAAATCTGCTTCTAACATGAAATAGAGTAATACTAATAAGGGAAAACCAAGAAGGCAGAAGGAAAAGAATGATTCGGGCAAAATAGAGAAGAAAAGAGTGGAGAATTGAGAAAGAGGAAAGATAAATGAAACGGGAAACAAAGAAATGGAGAGAGAGAGAGAGAGAGAGAGAGAGAGAGAGAGAGAGAGAGAGAGAGAGAGAGAGAGAGAATATATAATGTGACACAGAATATGAATGAAAATAGAATAGGAAAGAAGAAAATATAGGAAGAAGAAATACTATAAAAGAAAGAAATTGTAAGGAAAGTAATAATAACGAGACATGATAAAGTAGAGTGAGAATGTGTGATAGGAGTAGAATGAGAATGAGAAAATTAATGAAACAGAATAACTTGCACTGATTATAGAAGAAAATGAGGGAAAAATGAAATAATACAAGACTCATAAAACTGCCCATGGGAATACTTACTTAACCTCTACGAAAGGCCACGGACGAGACTATAGTCAAATTCTAGTGAGTATTTTTTTCCACGTTCATGGTGCAGAAGCCTTCCCAAACTATCACTATAGGCCCATAAAATTACCCATGGAAATACTAACACAACCTCCAAATGTGTGTGTCTGTGTGTGTGTGTGTGTGTGTGTGTGTGTGTGTGTGTGTGTGTGTGTGTGTGTGTGTGTGTGTGTGTGTGTGTGTGTGTGTGTGTGTGTGGTCATCCTCTCTTAGCAGTTTTGGTGAAACTTTCTCTGTTGCGCTAGACATATCGAAAGCCTTCGATAGAGTCTGGCACCAGTCTTTGCTTTCTAAACTGCCCTCTTTCGGATTCTATCCCTCTCTCTGTTCCTTTATCTCCAGTTTCCTTTCCGGCCATTCTATCTCTGCGGTGGTAAACGGTCACTGCTCTTCCCCTAAACCTATCAACAGTGGCGTTCCACAGGGCTCTGTCCTATCACCCACTCTGTTTCTGTTATTCATCAATGATCTTCTTTCCATTACAAACTGTCCTGCCCTGACTCCATTCTGCATTATTCAACTTCTTTCAATAGAAGACCCTCTCAACAGGAAGTACACGACTCCAGACTGGAGGCTGCAGAACGCTTAACCTCAGACCTTGCTGTCATTTCCGACTGGGGCAGAAGGAACCTTGTATCCTTCAATGCCTCAAAAACTCAATTACTCCACCTATCAACTCGACACAATCTTCCAAACACCTACCCCCTATTCTTCGACAACACTCAGCTGTCATCCTCGGTCTATCCTTAACTCAAAATCTCAACTGGAAACTTCATATCTCCTCTCTCGCTAAATCAGCTTCCTCGAGGTTGGGCGTTCTGTATCGTCTCCGCCAGTTCTTCTCCCCCGCGGAGTTGCTATCCGTATACAGGGGCCTTGTCCGCCCTCGTATGGAGTATGCATCTCACGTGTGGGGAGGCTCCACTCACACAGCTCTTCTGGACAGAGTGTAGTCTAAGGCTCTTCGTCTCATCAGCTCTCCTCCTCCTACTGATAGTCTTCTACCTCTTAAATTCCGCCGCGATGTTGCCTCTCTTTCTATCTTCTATCGATATTTCCACGTTGACTGCTCTTCTGAACTTGCTAACTGCATGCCTCAAACCCTCCCGCGGCCCCGCTGCACACGACTTTCTACTCATGCTCATCCCTATACTGTCCAAACCCCTTATGCAAGAGTTAACCAGCATCTTCACTCTTTCATCCCTCACGCTGGTAAACTCTGGAACAATCTTCCTTCATCTGTATTTCCTCCTGCCTACGACTTGAACTCTTTCAAAAGGAGGGTATCAGGACACCTCTCCTCCCGAAATTGACCTTTCTTTCGGCCACCTCTTTTGATTCTTTTTTGGGAGCAGCGAGTAGCGTGCTATTTTTTATTATTGTTTTCTTTTTTTTGTGCCCTTGAGCTGTCTCCTTTGTTGTCACAACATCCCCTCACTGCACACTACACCCTCCTCTTTCTCCTCCTCCTCCTCCTCCTCCTCCTCCTCCTCCTCCTCCTCCTCCTCTTCCTCCTCTTCCTCCTACTCCTCCTCTTCCTCAGAACCCGATAAGAATTCACTGAAAACTAATTCCCCGGAGACAATCCTCAGTAACTGGATATCTGCAGAGTCAAATAATCAATGTTCGGGTCCTCGGCCACAGACAACCACGATATGCACCGAGGAAGGACGGGAGGAAGGCAGGCAACCAAAGGGACAGAGCTTGGTGGGGAGGAAGGCAACCACAGTGACGGATCTTGGTGGAGAGGTGTTGTTCTTATCTTGGCTACTTCGACTCTTGTGAAGAAGGTTAATCGTGATGTGAAGAGCGCCTGGAGGGTCACTGAGGTCTTTTGAGGGTCTCTTTAGAACAATGATGGCGATAGACTTAATCAACAATGTGCTTGTAAGGGAGAAAAGGATCACGTGTTTTTTTTTTTTTTTTTTTTGTAAGTGAGGTCCATATTCTTAAACGTTTCGGGTCTATACATCCACATATCGTAAGGCTTTCGTAGAGGTTGTGTTAGTATTTCCACGGATAGTTTTAACCCGGTAGCAGCGACAGGACAAATTTGTGGCTTTACCGTGTAGCAGCGACGGGGCATGCTATAAACCCCCCAAAATAGATGATACATAAACTGATCACAAATGCTTTGACATATATTATGAAATGGTTTGTGTGAGTGATGATTTTTTCTCATTTTCTCGCTTACAGGGACCATTAAGAAACATGATCCCCGCTGCTACTGGGTTAAAAGCCTAATGATAGTTTAACAAGGCTTCTGCACTGTGAATGTTAGAAAATACTCATGAGAACCCGACTAATCTCCTTTGTGGCTCTTGGAAACAGATGTTATGAGAACCGAAAACATCTACGAACACGGGCATAAGTCTGTATCCCATTTATAAAACTTTTCACGTAACATCTTTTCCACACACGCTTTTAACATGCTTTTCTTCCCTTCCTCCTAGTCCCTGTTTGCTTTGGAGCCAATCACAGGTCTCGCAAACATCAAACACGGAAAACAAGGCAACAGTAAGTGACTGGAGTACAAATATGAAGCTCTGTTACTTTGATATTAGAAAGGCCGGGTGTATAAGACGTAAAGCCTGTATGTAAAGTTTATTCGAAGTTGGAGTCCATGGCCACCGTTCCTAAAGGGTTGAAGGCGAAGGGTATTTGATATGAGAGGCGGGTTATGTGTTGAAAAGGTATTCGTGATAGTAGTAGTGGTGGTAGTAGTAGTAGTAGTAGTAGTAGTAGTAGTAGTAGTAGTAGTAGAAGAAGAAAAGAAAGTCGAAAAGAAGAAGAAGAAGAAGAAGAAGAAGAAGAAGAAGAAGAAGAAGAAGAAGAAAATGAGGAGGAAGAAGAAGAAAAGTAGAAAAAAAATAGTAGTAATAGTATTAGTAGTTGAAATAGGAGTAGTAGTAGTAGTAGTAGTAGTAGTAGTAGGAGGAGGAGGAGGAGGAGGAGGAGGAAGAGTCGGAGGAGGAGGAAGAGGAAATAAATCTAAGAACCACGACAGCAACACTCCATCAACCAGCAAGCACTACCATTACTACTACAACAACTAAAACTATTACACACAGAACAACAAACACATATCAGCAACAGGAACAACCACCCACATCCTCATTCCTCTTGCCTTAATCCACTCCCCAGCCTCATGAATTTCGCCGCCCGCCTCCCCACGTAACGCTGTTATGGTCCCTCTCACCCTGACTCCCCAGCCCCCGACACGCTCCAATTACACTCCCCTGCTGACTGATCGAGCTGGGAAATGACTGACCACCTTCCAGACTGATTAAGCGATTTACGACCTGATACAAGAGGCACGATTCTCACCTTACAATTATTAGCTATCTCGGCCATCACTCTAGTTCATGTTACCCTCGCAAGACAGATTTAAAATGAATGTAACGTAAAGTAAAGCAGAGTAAAGTAAAGTAAAGCAAAGTAAAGTAAAGCAAAGTAAAGCAAAGCAAAGAACAGTAAAGAAAAATAAAGTAAAGCAAAGTAAAAGCGTGGCAATGCAAAGTAACGTAAAATAAAGCAAAGTAAATCAAAGCAAAGTAAGGCAAAGTAAAGTAAAGCAGAAAAATAAAGTAAAACAAAGTAAAATAAACCGAATCAAAGTAAAGCAAAGTACAGTAAAGTAAAATAAAGCAAAGTAAAGTGAAGCAAAGCAAAATAAAGCAAAGCAAAGTAAAGTAAAGCAAAGCAAAGTAAAACAAAGTAAGGCAAAGTAAAGTAAAATAAACCAAGTAAAGTAGAGGAGGCTGCTGGCGCTGCTCCTGTAAATACTTAATAAATTGGCCGAAAGCGGTCAAAATCGGATAGAGTGATGTCTTGATACTTCCCTCTTGAAAGCGTTTAAGTCGTAGGAAGGAGGAAATACAGGCAAAGGAAATCCGTATCAAACCCAGTAAGAAACATAAATCTGAATAATTCTAGACACTTCAGAGTAGATTGAAGGCCGTAAAGTGTCTCACGGTAACACCAACTTCACACACACTGGCTGCACTGTATCCTGGCTAACATTCTTGAGTAGTGTGGACTACGTAAAGTGGTGAGGTGCAAGGCTAGCCTATCATTGTGCCATTTAAATACTGTATTGAGTTGGTCGAGACGCGCAACACAGATAACAGAACAGCTACTAGAAAGACTCCGATCTAGTTTGAGAAGAACAAAAAGATAAAATGTACTGTTTGTCGTGTACGGCTTGTACTTTATTGAACGCGCATCGGACGAAACAACGACGATTTTCCTTGTTCGAGAAAAGCAGCAGCCACGTCCAAGAAAAGCTGACCACACAACTATGACCATTAACAAAGAAATAACGGGATTCCTAACGCCGTGACGCTACAAAAGAGGAGCTGAGGGAGGGGAAGGGAAGGAAGCTGAGGACAAGGGAAGGGCGGAGGGTAAGCGGGGTTCAGGGAGGGAAAAAAAAAAAAAAAAAAATGTACCCACTTCAATACACGAAATGGAACACCGAACTAATGCAGCGGGTCGTCGCCTAATGTAGCGTCTGATGTTGCGTCGTCTGTTGTAGCGTCTAATGTAGTGAGTCTTTGGTCCGTATCATTAAAACGCATCGGGTTCCCATTACGACTATTTCCCAAGGCCACAGAGAAAACTGACCGGGTTTTCATTGCTTATTTTCCCGTTCAAGGTGCAGAGGTCGTGTAAAACTATCACTACGATCACAAAACAGTCCAAGTAAATACCAGCAACTTCTACGAGAGGCTTTTCCAACAGACGAACTGAGGCGCCGATACGTGTGAGAATACTGTTTTTTGTCTACTGTAGCGTCTGATGTAGTTTTTTTTTATTATTTTACAATAAAGGAGACAGCTCATGGGCACAAAAAAAGGAAACAATAATAAAAAAAAGCCCGCTACTCGCTGCTCCTAAAAAAAAAAAAAAAATCAAAAGAGGTGGCCGAAATAGAGGTCAATTTCGGGAGGAGGGGAGTCGGTTGTCGTCTCTTATTTACAACTGTGAAAGAGAACTCCCACACACGAGGAAGTTGATTTGGACGGCGAAAAACAGGAGGCCGGCAGCGTGGAGCGATGTGCCATGTCTCCTCTGTAATAACAATGTAATCAATCCCAAGGCTTCGTCTTCCAAACAAGCAAGGTACATAGTTAATGGGAAGGACGTCAGTGGAACATAAGGGCAGCAGAGGGCCTTCGTCTCCTTTGTACATCCATGATAGAGCACCAATGACTTCCAAACAAGCAAGGTACATAATTAAGGAGGAGAGGGAAGAACGGCGGTGGAACATAAGGGCGGCAGTGGGCTTTCGTCTCCTTTGTATAACTATGATAGAGCACCAATGTAATCCAAGAACCGCGTCCCACAAACACAAGGACCAGTAGCTAAGGAGGATGGCGGTAAAGGGGCGGAAGAGCGGTGACAGTGTCTTTTCATCTCTTCTATAGAACCATGATAGATAACCAGTAAATATAATCCACGAGTCTTCCCACAAACAAGGTAACTGAGAAGGACGGCGGCTGCGGCGGGTGGGTCTTCATCTTATCTTACGACTATGAAGGATAACCAATAGAATCCCACGTCCACGTCCCACACAAACAAGGTATTAGAGAGGCACAGCGGGGTAGTAGGAGCGTGGGTGTGGGTGTCTCGTCTCCTCCGTACAACTAGGAAGGATGACCAATGTAATCCTCAAGCCTCGTCCCATAAACACAAGGTAGAATAGAAGGACGGCGAGGTAGAAAGTTGAGGGAGGTAGCGGGTCTTCATGTCCTCTGTAAAACTAAGAGAGATAAACAAAAGAATCCCACAGTAAGAGAGCAGTAACAGATCCTCGTCTCTATACTACCGTGATGAGAGGACCAGTATAATCCTCATGATAGAATAGAAGGACGGCGAGGTAGAAGGTTGAGGGAGGTAGCTGGCCTTCATATCCTCTGCAAAACTGAGATAACCAATAGCATCCCATAGTAAGAGAGGAGTAGTAGGTCCTCGTCTCAATGCTACTGTGATAAGAGAACCAATACCATTCCCCATAGCCACGTCCCACACAAGCAAGGTACAGTAGCTAGGGCGGGCGGCGGGGTAGTATTAGCGTGGGTGTGTGGGTGTCTGTCTCCTCCGTACCACCGTGACGAATGAGCGCCCCGCCAGGCCCCGCGTAGGAGACACCACTCAAATAATTCTCCCTCTATTACTTTTGTGGTGCGTCTTTACACGTCCCCAGCGGCGAGCAGTGAAAAATGGCGGTGATTACGTCCCAGTGAGCAGGAGAGAGAGAGAGAGAGAGAGAGAGAGAGAGAGAGAGAGAGAGAGAGAGAGAGAGAGAGAGAGAGAGAGAGAGAGAGAGAGAGAGAGAGAGAGAGAGAGAGAGAGAGAGAGAGAGAGAGAGAGAATATTAATGGTGGTAGTGGTATGGGTGGCAGTCATGTTGTTGGTAGTAGTAGTAGTAGTAGTAGTAGTAGTAGTAGTAGTAGTAGTAGTAGTAGTCAGAATCATTCGTTAGTAATCACAAAAACAAACATAAGAACGACCCCAAAAAACTGCTCATCACGCTCCTGGAAATAAAAAAACGTGACTGCGATGGAGGGGGATCACACCGCCCTAAAAATTGAAAATACTTACAACGCGCGGGATGAGATGCGATGAACTGAAGAAAAATGAAAATGCAAAAAACTCCACTGATGATTCTCAATACAACGCTGGATATGAAGTAATGATCGCAAATGGAGAAAGATAGCATTGATCTTAAAAGTGACGCTATTTACGACGAGGGGAGGATAAAACGTGATAAACCAAGGAGAGAAAGGAAAAGAAAACTACAGTGATGAAAGAATGGGCTCAATACACTGCTGGAAGCGAACGAATAGAGATAACGTTGATCTTAAGTGACAATATTTACGATGGGGGGGATGAAATGTGATGATCGGAGGAGAGAGTGATGGTTCCCGGGGACAGTTTACTCACCAGCTGCAGAAGAGAGGTTAGGGGGTGGGGGGGTCCTGCTGTATTCCAAGTCACGTACCTGGAAGAAGAAGCAGAAGAGGAGATTAGTTGCCGGAGAAGAGGAGGAGTATGACGAGAAGAAGATAAAAAAAGCAAGATGAGATTAGCTGCCGAGAAAAAGAACAAGAAGAAGAAAAGATAATGATGAAGAGCGGATTAGTTGCCGAAGAAGAAAACGAAGAAGAAGAAGAAGAAGAAGAAGAGGGGAGGCGGTGGCAGAGTAGTCAGCGTGCAGACGTGGTGTGCCCGTGGACCAGGGTTCGAGTCCCACCGATACACGTTCACAATTTTTAACCATCTGCGACTGTCTGAAGATTACCCACGTGATGCCCAGACCTTCAACCAACCCTGACTTCAGCGACTTCGTTCAAGAGTCCGCAACAAACATTACGCCTAAGTTTCGTTATGGTGAACAATTCTATTTTGCCGTCTGAATCACCGCGTTCTATACAGGCCAATCGTCATCAATAATTCCCCGCCTAAAAGTAATGAGCAGGTTCGAGTTTTCATTATTTTAGGGGAGTGAAGCAGATTGTGGAGTCCACCTCCCTGTTTACTGTCTGCCCATAACAAACATTACGCGTCACTTTCGTCATGGAGAACAATACTATTTGATCGTCTGACTCACCACGTTCTAAACCAGTCAATCGTCACCAATAATTCCCCGCCTATAAGTTAATCTCCCTGTTCTCCCTACGTCCACAACAAGCATTACGCGCCACTTTCGTCATGGAGAACAATACTATTTGATCGTCTGACTCACCACGTTCTAAACCAGTCAATCGTCACCAATAATTCCCCGCCTATAAGTTATTCTCCCTGTTCTCCCTACGTCCACAACAAACATTACGCGTCACTTTCGTCACGGTGAACAAATCTATTTGATCGTTTGAGTCCCCGCGTTCTATACCAGCCAATCGTCATCAATAACTCCCCGCCTATAAGTAATGCACAGGTTCGAGTTTTCATTATTTTAGGGGAGTGAAACAGATTGTAAAGTCCATCTCCAATAACAAAAATTACGCTTCAGTTTCGTCCTGGTGAACAATAGTATTTTGTCTGAGTCACCACGTTCTATACCAGCCAATCGTCATCAACAATTCCCCGCCTATAAGTAATGCACAGGCTTGAGCTTTCATTATTTTTGGCCGATAGCTCCAAACCGCCACCTGCCCGGCCGTCCCTCACCCGGCGCCCGTGCCTCTCCTGTCATCGTCCACCACAGGGCCGCACATAAAACACTGAATCTCATACAGTATAAGAACATAAGAACATAAGAACGCAGGAGTCTACAAGAGGCCGGTAGGCCTGTACAAGGCAGCTCCTTTGACCCTAAGCTCCCGTGTATCTAACCCCACCTAATATCGTTGTCCATGAATTATACACAGTATACAGTATACGACAAAAATTGAAATGCCGGGGAAGGTTGCCACAAATACCACTTTTCCATAAGCTATACGTCATGCACACCGCCTGAATTTTTGAAGCCCGGAGTTACGTACAATATTACAAAACACAGAAATATGGAGGAAATATGTAGTTTGAAATCACAGAACGGTCAACAAAACAACAATAATAAGTACTTTTCTGTCTCTCTTCTGAGGTAGGATCATATTCTCAAACATTTCGGGGCTCACACACCCACATTTGATAAAGCTTTCACGGAGGTTGAGTTAGTATTACCAAGGGTAGTGTTATGAGCCTTGTGATATTTTGACAAGGTTTCCGCACCATGAACGTGAAAAGGACTCATGGGAACCCGACCAACCTCCTTTGTGGCCTTTGGAAATACTGAATATGGCTTTCGTAGGGGTTGTAGGTATTTCCAAGGGTAGTGCTAAGAGCCTAGTGATAGTCTGATAAGGCTTCTGCACCATGGACGTGAAAAGGACTCATGAGAACCCAACTAATATTCATTATGGCCTTTGGAAATACTTAATAAGGCTTTCGCTGGGGTTGTAGGTATTTCCAAGGGTAGTTTTATGAGCCTAATGATAGTCTGATAAGGCTTCTGCATCATGAACGTTAAAACACTCATGAGAACCAGACTAATCTCCTTTGTGGCCTTTAGCAATACTTTATAAGGCTTTCGCTGGGGTTGTAGGTATTTCAAAGGGTAGTTTTATGAGCCTAGTGATAGTTTGACAAGGCTTCCGCACCATGAACGTTAAAACACTCATGAGAACCCGACTAATCTCCATTATGGCCTTTAGAAATACTGAATATGGCTTTCGTAGGGGTTGTAGGTATTTCCAAGGGTAGTTTTAAGAGCCTAGTAACATTTTGGCAAGGCCTCCGCACCATGAACGTGAAAAGGACTCATGAGAACCCGACCAACCTCCTTTTGTGGCCTTTGGAAACAGCCAAGAGCGTTTGTGTACGTGGGCCTTTGTATAGACTGTAAGTACTTCCAAGGGTAGTCTTATGGGCGTATAGAGATAGTTTGACAAGGCTTCTGCATCATGGACGTGAAAAGCTACCCATGAGAACCCTTTGAAATAGATGCTGTGAGAGCCGAAAGCGCCTGAGAATAAAACCTTTTAAATCCATGACATGCTCCGTTAGGCTGGCAGCAACAGGTCAGGAATAGTGGCGGATGATCGCGGCAGAGGAGGAAGCGAGAGGAGGCAGAAACAGAGAGGGAGAGCAAGACACCATCACCACCACCGCCGCCGCCGCTGCATCCCACCGGGACCGTGGTATGAAGCTATTTATATATGGAAGCTTGGCGGTCTTGGTGCGTAGAGCGGCGGGGCAGAGGGAAGAGGCGCCGTCAATAGAGAGAGTGAGGGTAAGGGCTCCGTTACGAGTGGGAGAGAGATTTAGATAGATAGACAGAGACATATATAGAAAGTAAAATAGGTATACAGATAAAAAGATAGGCATGATGAGATAATTATTGATATATAGATAGATAGATAGATAGATAGATAAAGAGAGAGAGAGAGAGAGAGAGAGAGAGAGAGAGAGAGAGAGAGAGAGAGAGAGAGAGAGAGAGAGAGAGAGAGAGAGAGAGAGAGAGAGAGAGAGAGAGAGAGAGAGAGAGAGAGCAGTCAAAACAGGAACCCAGCACAAAATATATGACGACTTCCACTACTCCGACACCCTTTCTGTTAAATTAATGACTACCCTCGGGCCCATTAATATTGCCACTACTTACATCCCCCCACGAGAGGGCTGCATCATGTTTCCTGACTTCTATAAACTGCTACGCATACCTGAACCCATGTACTTCCTAGGCGACTTAAACGCACGCCACACCAGCCTTGGCCATTCCAACACAAATACAACTGGACGAAACATTATGAAAATCATCACCACCTTCGGAGCCCAGCACATAGGTCCAAATTTCCCCACGTTTATAGGCCACTCAGCCCTCACCACGCCTGACGTGATTCTAACGAATGGGAAAACATACCACAACACCCACGCCAGTCAGGGGCCACTAACGAGCAGCGACCACCTCCCAATACTGTTCACCATCTCAACCACTCCCGTTGTCGTGCCCTGCCCACAGCGGATGAACACAAAAAAGGCGAACTGGGAGCAATATAAGAACATTATTGACTCAGAACTACCTGACCTACATCTAGAGGGGAAAAACACAGATGACATAGAAACCGCTGTCAACACCTGGTATACCGCTGTCAAAACTGCCCAAGCACAAGCAATACCCCTCACAAGGCACAAAACACTATCATACCCCCACCGCAACCAAGAGATTACGGACGCACAGCTACGTTTTACCAACATCCTCCGATACGCCGGGAGGCACGGCTGGACGCATGATTTTTATCAACAAAGTAGAGTTCTCCAACGAACGCTACAAGATACGTGCAAAACAGCATACAACAGGCACTGGGAAAACACAATAAAAGGCCTCGCCGAGAAATACAAGGACCCAAAAGCCTTCTGGCAGGGAATAAAACGCCTGCAGGGCAACACACACCACCGCCCCATACACCTAGAAAAGGGAGGAGTCAAAATACAGGATGACGAGGGTATTGCCCAAGAGTTCAGTGAAACCTGGAAGTCAGTGTTCACAATAAGACCTGAAGACAACGCTCATTATGACCAAGACAATGAACGGGAAGTAAAGGCATGGCTCCAACAGGACCCAACAAGAACCAGGCCACACCATACGATTGATCTGCAACGCCTAACACAGGCCCATCTGTTGACTATGGAAATAGGCACAGCCGAGCTCCGGTCAGCTATAAACAAAACGAAAAACACGTCGCCCGGAGAGAGCAAAATAGATAAACAACAAATCAGCATGTTACCCCCCCGGGGGCTGGCGTACCTACTCACCATATATAATGCGATGTTAACAACAGGTTACTTCCCTCAACGATTCAAAGTCGCCACTCTCACCATGATACCTAAACCAGGCAAACCATCCACGGATCCCAGGAACTACAGACCAATCTCACTCCTAGCAGTCCCTGGAAAAATCTTTGAAAGAATAATCAACTTACGACTCAGATGTCACCTGGAGGAAAACAACCTTTATAACCCGTCACAGTATGGCTTCAGGGCAGGAGCACTACGTCAGCTATCTCCATCGCCAGCGAAAAGGTAGCACTCACTAAAGGACAAGGACTAAACTGCACTATTATCCAACGCGACATCAGCAAAGCGTTTGATAAAGTCTGGCTACAGGGCCTGCAATACAAAATACTTCAACTCGGACTGCCACAGCTAACGGAAAAACTGTTATGTAGCTTCCTTGATCAGCGCTCAGCTTCCATTCGAGTTAAGTCAGCAATATCCTCCCGTTCCCCTGCACAGCGGCGTGCCACAGGGCAGCGTGTTATCACCAACGCTCTTCATCACCTACACCTCTGACATGCCCCGGTCTGATAACAGAAGCTGTATGGATATATATTATGCTGACGACGCGACACAAATAGTGACCTCCAACGGTACCCTAGACCACCATGACGCCCTGGTCGTGCGGGAGGCGAACAGACTCAACACATTTGAAAAAAAATGGAAGATCAAGACAAACATAGACAAGTTCGCTGTGGTCGCACTCGGCAGGAAAAAATAAATGACATACAAATACAGGGCAACACCATCTCCACCAAAAACAATGCCAGATATTAGGCCACACAGTGACATCCACCGGCCTGATCGTTAAACACGTCAACGACAAAACCATGAAAGTTAAAACAGCCCTCACATCACTAAACAGATTCTGGCACTTCACAGAGCGGCTCAAACTGTATCTAGTAAAGACTAAGATACTTCCTATACTAGACTACTCACCCACCCCGACACACATGGCTTCCCACACCAAGATGTTACAGCTTCAGAGGCTGCAGAACAAAGCGCTGAGATTTGCCACCGGACAGAAATACCCGTACACGGAAAACACAGCAGCACAACACCGCAGACTCGGAGTACAACTAGTCAGCACAAGGCTACGGGAGGCGGCCGGAAAGATATGGGAGAAGCTAGACCAGCAAGACGACGTGAACTACACCCACGTCAAGGAGCTTGACGGCAGCACGAACTTGGTCCACCCCTGGTTTCCGCGCAGCTTGAAGTCACTACGAGAACAACCGCCCACACATCACTTCACACAAGTGACGCCATAGCTTAGCTTAGCTCTCTACACACAAACAATCCAAACACACAAACCCCCAGCACGCCGGGGGTATACAAATAAGGTGCCCGATAAACAATAACTACACCAGAACAACTAACGAACCTACACCATACAACTGTACACTCCTACTGTCTTTCCTATTCCCCACCTGTACCTCACCACTAACCCACTTCCTCTTCGTACTATACCCTTGATTAAAAAAAAGAAAAAAAAGAGAGAGAGAGAGAGAGAGAGAGAGAGAGAGAGAGAGAGAGAGAGAGAGAGAGAGAGAGAGAGAGAGAGAGAGAGAGAGAGAGAGAGAGAGAGAGAGTTGTATAAACCGAATTCCATATGCATGTTAAGGTCAATAAACATCTATATCCATCCATATATGTGTGAGTGTGTGTGTGTGTGTGTGTGTGTGTGTGTGTGTGTGTGTGTGTGTGTGTGTGTAGTTCCCTCCCTCATATGTGACAAGGCTCTCGCAGGACTCTCTCCACACTCCTCCCAACATTCACTAACCCTTCACTCTGACTAACCATCGCCTTTACTTTTCTTTTAACGTATTTCTATTTTCACTTGTATTTAGTTGACGCAGAAGTTGTTTATAAGTTCCAGACTGCTCAGGCTTCTCTTAACACTCCTCCCTAACGTTCACTAACCCTTCACCATGAAAAACTAATGTCTTTCCTCATTAATTAATTCATAGGTATCGATACGTGTATTTACTTTACCTTGGAGCTGTGTTTGCTATATGTTTAACACTGCTCAGGCTTCTCTTAACACCCCTCCCTAACTTTCACTAACCTTTCACCATGAGAAACTAACGTCTTTCCTCATTAATTAATTCATAGGTATTGTTACCTTGGAGCTGTGTTTCCTATATGTTTCACACAACTCAGGCTTCTCTTAACACTCCTCCCAAACATTCACTAATCCTTCACCATGAGAAACTAACGTCGTTCCTCATTAATTCATTCAAAGGTATTGTTACGTGTATTTACTTTACCTTGGCGCTGTGTTTTCTATAAGTTTCAGACAGGTCAGGGTTGTCTCTACACTCCTCCTTGACATTCAATAACCGACCACCCTGACAAGCCAACGTCCTTCCCTAACATTAGCTGCCAAGACCGAACACCAGCATCGTCCAGCCCCGTAACATCCTTGGTCCCCTCAGCCCCTGCATCATCCGTCTCCCTCTACCCTTTTTCCCGCCCCCCAGCACGCAGCCAGTCCTTCGTTGTTTTCCCTCGCGTGTGGCAGGAGGGACAGCATTCACCAATATGTTAGAGCGACTCGCCGGCTGATTGGGCGCAGCTTCAATAAACAACTGAGAGAGAGAGAGAGAGAGAGAGAGAGAGAGAGAGAGAGAGAGAGAGAGGAAGCACAAGAAAGAAAATGGTTGCACTAAAATTGAGAACGGGGTGAAAAATAAATTAGAAGGAGGGAGGAGGAATTACACGCACTCGCGCGCACACACACACACACACACACACACACACACACACACACACACACACCACACACACACACACCCTTGTACCTGCTGAGGAGACTCAAAACGCTGGGGCCCCTGGTGTGCGCTGGCGAGCGTGTACTCCTCGTTCATCCTCCCAAACTGACATACGCGTCCCCAGCGTGGTCTTCCTCCATCAACATCACGCAGCGCCGCCAACTTGAACGCGTCCAGAAGCGAGCCTGCAAAATCGTCCTGGGCCCTCACTACACCAGCTACCAGGACGCCCTCGACTCCCTCCATCTCACCAGCCTACAACACCGTCACGAGACCCTACTACACCGGTTCGCAACCAAGCTTCTCAACCAGCCCAGACATAGACACATCCTCCCACCCGCAGTGAATCGCCCTCAGCACTCAGTGAGACACCACAACATTATTGCCCCGATACGGGCACGGACTGACCGCTATAAGAACAGCGCAGTGCCCATGATGGTCAAATATATCAACAATGCAAATTAAGAGCAGCACAATTTGAATGTTTTGTAAATATTTTTCATTAGGACTTATTGTTGTTGTTATTATGATTACTATTATGATTATTATTATTATTATGAATATTATTATGATTATGATTACTATTATTATTATCATTATTATTATCGTGATTGTGGTGCCCCGCGAGCCGCGACACCACTCGTGTCATCATCATTATTTTCCGATGACAACAGCGGTATCGACCGCTAAAACACAACACGGACTCCAACACATGATTGTCCCCAAATGCACTGTTCATTTACCAACCTATACACAATTGCAATTGCCCATTAACGCACCCGCTTATCTCTCTAAGCCAAAACACAATCAACCGCGGCCAAAACACGATCAACCGCGGAACAAAATGTTATGAAAACAAAGCTGCGTCACCGCGTGACAGCTACACTAGGATTAAAATCGACCTTATTACACATGTCGGTTAGGTAGATTATTGTATGAGCTCGGTGTGAGTTTGATGTATGACTCACACGCCTGACGTATTACCCTCGTGATGTCTGTATGTATGTCATGCCTATATAAGAAGCATTTATGCAGCCAAGAGATCAGATCAACCAGCACTCTGTTCGTTGCTGTACACTCAGTTGTCCTTCCCTAGACAACATGGGTAGAACATTCATCTTTGCTACTGTGAGTATGGAGTAATGTGGTACCATAGAGGAAAGCGTATCTAACATATCTATTGTGTTCTATTATCTTAGTTTTACTTAGGATTATATTTCTATGATACTTTATTGTGCGAGTTTTTACTCAATATTATACCAGTGCTAACGTCAGTAACCAATGGTGAAAGAAAACCTGAAGACTCAGTGAGTCTCGTAAGCCAGTCGCTGGTTTAAACAATATTTTTACCCTTTGTAATATTAAGTAGTATTAAGGTAGAATAAAATACATATAAAGAAAGGCGACACCGTTTCATCACCCCATTTACGAACTCCTTTAAATACTCCTAAAGTACCAGAATTTTAAGTCAAGTGTCACTAATACAAACAGTGTGTCGTCTACCCTGTGTGCCCGGATTACGGGTTACAACATTGGTGTCAGGTGTGGGGTGGTGAAACTTGTGGTGAAACTTGTGGTGAAACATGTGGTGAAACTTGTGGTGAAACATGTGGTGAAACTTGTGGTGAAACTTGCGATTTATATTGGTTTATATTGGTATTGTACTGGTGTATGTCCACATCCGAAAGCGAGGGAGAAGACAGTTATTCTTGGAATTACGGGAATAAGACTTTAGAGTTAAAAATGCCAGACGAAGGCAAGAACCCTCCCCCCAAAAAAGGAGATGGAAAATCGATCACCCTTGCCCATGATGATCTTGTCACGCTACTTAGCCGTCATACCTTGAATGATTTTAGTAGAGTGCAGGGACTCTTATATTTTTGTGGAGAAGAAAAAGTAGCAAAGCACCAAACCTCCCATGCCATAAGCTAGCAAAGAAATGGATAGAGGATATTGAAAGCCGGACACAGGCAAATTGGGACACTACCGGAAAGATTGAGTTAGCCAAACAATATGCCCTGGGAGCAGCGCGCGATCATCTCCTCGGTTGTATCACTAGATGTGGACAGGATTGGGAAAAAGTAAAGGAAGACTTCCTACGTGTTTACCACAGTAAGGACCTTTTCGGTCCTCCAGAAAGAATTGGGAGAGGCAAAACGGCGGACAGGAGAAAACATCCGCACCTTCCTCATCCGCCTGGAGACATTGAGAGACGAGTTGATCGCTCTCAAGCCTGACAATGCCAGTTTGCTAACTGAGATAACCGCTTTACGGCTCAGAGAGGCTTTCCCTCCGGCCCTCTTACTCATCCTAACGGAGGAAGATAAGGGGGACCCACAGAAGGTATTAAAGAAAGGGTATGAGTATATTAAAGCTTATCCAGAGTCGAAGCTATCCGATGCCGATATCGCCAAAGAAATAAAAGTGCTGAACGTCTGTTCCACCCAGGCATCCGGACCCAAACATGTCTCACAAGCCCGTCCTCCACACCCTCCAGGCCAGTCACGTTACCCGATACCCCAAAGGGGAGGACGGCACGCCGCGCCACCTACACGCCCATATGGGAACGCGCCCACGCCACCCACATGTTATGCTTGTGGGTATGTAGGACACATGGCTCGCGATTGCACATATGGAAGGCAGTATAGGGGTGCCTACCACCCACCAACGGGCTCTCGGTACCCTCAGTACCAGCCCACTCGAAACAGGCGTCAGCCTGTCTCGCCTTGCGCTGCCTGGCGCCCGGAGTACACGGCCGGTCCCTCACCCCGTAGCTCCTGGGTCAACCCTGACCACGAGAAGAACAAAAAAAAAAACGACCCCAGAGTAGCTGCGGCAGTCCACGGCCCTACCAACGCCCTCACGTTGAGATTGTGCGTAGGCGCTAATGCACAAAAGGAGATGGTTTACGCAATGCTAGACACAGGAGCAGGAGCGTCCCTAATAGAAGAAGATTTATTTAGGAAGGTAGGCGGGAAGATGATAGTTACAGAACCTCTCTCCATACAAGGGGTAGATCGGACTCCAATCCCTAATAAAGGAATAGCCGAAGTAGTAGTAGACTTTGGGCACGGAGAAATTATAGAAAAGTTTGTAGTAATATCACAAGGTATAGTGTTACCAACAGCAGTTTTGTTGGGCCTAGAATTTATGTGGAGACAAAATGTGGTAGCTGCACCGCTGGCCACACCTGGGCAGTTTAGTGTAATGGTGGGCGCCTACCCAGTGGAAGTTCATTCCCTGGCTGCGGACGATATGAGCCCGTACCCAGAAGATTGACTAACCGACCTTAAACCTACTTTAGACGAGATGGAGGAAGTACCAGTGAAAGCATACGATATTAACGTGGCGTCCTTGCTACCAGGCACGGCAGGGTATGTCACTCTGGAGGCAGAGATTGGCAGAGCCCAGCAAGCCTTATTTCTCCCAAGGTCCAATGATATCCCTTCTTCATTTTTATTTCCCGGGTTAGTAACCTTAACTCCTAACGTCAAACAAACCAAAGGTAAATTCATCATTCCCTATGCTAACCCAACTGAAGAAACTATTGAGATGCCAACAGGTGAAGTGATGGGACACATTTATTCTTGTCACTCAGAATACTATCAATCATCGACTAATGAATGTGTAGCGGCTGTCACAAAAACAGCTACAAAGCCGCCTGTCACCCAGTCAAGTAAGCAGATGATACTCGATAAGCTGATAGACGAGCTATTTTTACCCTCACAACGGGAAAATTGCTGTCTGAAGGGCCTAACCCGCAAGTATCCTGATGTGTTTGCTCTAAAAAACGAGCCACTCACTATTACCCCCTATTATGTTCACACTTTAAGGCTAAAAAATGACAAGCCTATATATAAAAAGCCATACCCAATACCAGTAAAATATCATAAAGAAATAGAGATTCAGCTCAAGGACCTGGAGGCCCAGGGTATTATACGCCCTAGTGCGTCACCCTACAGCGCACCTCTAGTCCCTGTTGCTAAAAAAGATGGTGGAGTCAGACTTTGTCTCGACTTCTGCGCTTTGAACGATGAATTGATTGATGACAAACATCCCCTCCCTAACATTAACCTCATTTTGCAACAGTTAGGGGAAAGTAAAGTATTCACCTCCCTTGATTTGCGCCAGGGCTACCACCAAGTCCCATTGGCAGAGGAATCTAAACACTTGACAGCCTTCACGACACCTTATGGCCTCTATGCATTCACTACAGTCCCCTTTGGATTAAAAACAGCACCTGCAGCCTATCAACGGATCATGAATCAAGTTCTCATAGGTCTGACAGGAAGAATTGTACATGTATACCTTGATGATTTGATAGTACAAGGGAAAGACATGGACCATCACCTAAAGAACCTCCATGCCGTCTTGGACAGACTGCAGAAGGCTCACCTGTCCTTAAGACTAGATAAGTGTTCCTTTTCAAAGAGCAAGTAGATTATCTGGGTCACATTGTTAGTGCTTCTGGCTTGAAGCCTCAGCCCTCAAAGGTACAGGCGGTGCAACAACTCACTCCTCCGAAAACAGTCAAAGAACTTCAAGGTTTCCTGGGATTGGTTAACTTTTATAGGAAATTCATTAAAGACTTTGCCAAGATAGCATCCCCACTTAATAATTTACTCAAAGGGAGGAAAGTAACCAAGAATGATAAGACACATCTGGAGTGGAATGAAGAGGCATTGCATGCATTTAGCACACTAAAGAACAGTCTAACGACTGACATTGTTTTAGCCTTTCCGGATTTCCGGAAGCCTTCAATCTCACCACAGATGCGTCAGATAAGGCAATAGGTGGTGTGTTGCAACAAAAGGATGAAAATGGTAGTTTACGTCCCATAGCATATTTTAGTAGAACCCTGAATGGAGCAGAACGTAACTACTCAGCGGTAGAGAGAGAAGCTTTAGCAGTCATCTATGGCCTCAGTACTAACCGACCCCTTATCTTGGGTTATAGGATACACATCCTGTCGGACCATAGACCACTGACTTGGCTGTTAAAAAGCACAGTACCTAGCAGCAGGATTGCACGCTGGCAGACACTTCTAGGAGAATTTGACTTTAGTATTGATTATCTCCCAGGCTCCAGCAACATGGTAGCAGATTTTTTGTCAAGGATTAGGAATCAGGAGAGTGACGTGATAGAAGGCGAATTGGATGCTCGAATTATGTCTGTCACCCTTACGGGTGGACAGGACATGTCTGTCGCCTCTCCGGAGGGACATGACAAACAGGATAAGTTTCTCCATTGGAGTCTTGCTGGACTCATGGAGCACCAGGATCGCGATCCTGAACTGAGAGAATTGAAGCATGCTTTTGAACAAACCACCGGTGGTAACGTACATGAAAGAGATGAGAGAAAGGTTGCAGAGAGGAGCAATGTAACGTTAAATGCAGCTAAGAGGCACTTCAAAAAACTGCCTCTTAGTGAAGTGTGTGTAGAGAACGGCATTCTCTACCACGATGTTTGCGATGAATACAACAAGCAGAAAAGACTGGTTATCGTTCCACCAAGCTACATTCCTAACGCGTTAGCTTTGGCGCATTCCATGCTACCTGCAGGGCATGGAGGCACTAAGGTTACGTTGGCACGCTGTCGCAAGTTTGCGTACTGGCCGGGAATGAAGGCGGACGTGGAGCAATATGTCAGATCTTGTCCTTTCTGTTGTCGGTTTAAGAAGAGGGATCCCCGCCAGCTCCACTTATGAGGTATCCAGAGGTTGGCCAACCGTTTGACAGAGTCCATATGGATATTGTCGGACCTTTGTCTGTTTCAGACGAAGGCTATAGGTATGTACTGACAGTGATAGACGTCCTGTCACGCTTCTTGGTAGCAACCCCCCTTCGTACGAAGGCAGCCAAGGAAGTGGCAGCTGCGTTCTACAAGAACGTAGTCTGTGTACACAGCATCCCGCCGATTCTAGTCACGGATCAAGGAAAGGAGTTCGTCAACACTCTCTTACGAGAGTTGACTCAGTTGTTACAGATTGATCATCTAAGGACAACTCCTTATCACCCGTCTGCAAACGGTGTGATAGAAAGGCCTAAAGGCACCTTAATAAATATCTTGAGAACTTTGTGCGAGGACAATCGCGGTATCTGGGACCAAATGCTTCCGGTTGCAACACACGCCTACAACACTGCCTACCATCGTGTTCTGAAAGATTCACCATTTTTCTTGCTTTTCTCTCGGGACCCAAATGTTCCTTTTGAAGTGCTTGAGAATAAACTCCAACCTTGTTATGATGTTGACAGCTATAAAGCATTTACTTCTAGTGTCGCGCAGCGGACCTATAAACTATGTCAGACCAATATAGATATAGGATGGCAGGAGTCAGAAAGAATGTTTAGGAAATCCAAACCCAAACAGTTGGTAGTAGGAGATCGGGTCTACTTAACCTGGTAGCAGCGACGGGCCAAATTTGTGTCTTTACCGTGTACCAGCGACGGGCCACATTTTTGTCATGATATAAACCCCCCAAAATAGACGATGCATAAACTGATCACAAAATGCGTTGATATATATTATGAAGTGGTTTCCAAGAGCGATGATTTTTTTTCTCATTAATTTGCTTAGAGGGGCCTTTAAAAAACATGATCCCCGCAGCTACCGGGTTAAGGCATGTATGTACAAAGGGCGAACCAAAGAAGCTCCAGCCCTTGTTCAATGGACCTTTTAGGGTGCTAGAAAAAATAAGCCCTGTAGTCTTACGACTGCGTCATGTTAGAGGTGGTAAGATCAAGACAGTTCACACAAATAATGTTCAGGTCGTTCACGAGGACTCTCTTGGCTTCCATGACTCTCCTAATGTCAGGCGTGCATACCCTCTCCCTGATCAAGTAGTAGAAGTGGACCCACTCCCCATGACTTATTCCCCCGAGGAGCCGCTGCCATTGTCCTTTCCAGCTCCTTCCGAGCTCTCCTCACCGGCTTCTGTCTCCTCAGAGGCTTCAGAGGTCCCCTCATTGGTTCCCTCAGCTCCTTCAGAGCCCTGTGTCAGTCGCTCATTACGATCCAATACGGTACCCCCTTCTCTCCCCAATGTGATGGAACACCCTCTTGAGTATCGCCAACGACCAACGAACTGATGCCCCCTATAATTACAGATCCTGGGTGTTGCCCTCTCCTTGTCTTCCCTTGATCCCTCCCGGGAGCAACCCATTCGTCCCGGCCTCGTCTTCTCCCCAGTCTTTAAGATGCTGTTGACAGGACGGTACTATGTTGTCCCCGTCGTCATCAAGACGGACGACATCCAACGTCCTCTCATCAACGTGGCAAATCTAACAGCGGAAGTTTCATGGTCGATTGAACATATGAATCAATCGTTCCCTACTGTTGGTCTACTCAGGCGCACTCTAGACTCTTTTCACATTGAGTTTGCGAAGTTATTCAAAGATCTTAACAGCTTTCTGTCGGCTATGAGTGGTAGAGATGGCAGCCCGTTTCGGACTCGCCAGAAGCGAGGGCCGTGGATTTCCTTGGCTCGGTAGCAAACCTCCTTTTCGGTACGGCCACTCAGGCCCAAATAGATGTGATACACGGAAGCTCTCCCAGCTCTACACTCTGTCCACAGAAGAGAGACGTCAACAACCTCCATCAGGAAGTCCTCAACGCCACAGTTCGGGACCTCCGTCATGTTCATTCTGCCATCTCCGTCTAGAGTCCGCCTCGGCTTTGGCCTCAGCTATTATCCGTCAGTTCTCACTAAAACCTTGCAAATTGAAGGGGAAATGCGTATTTTGGAGACTATCCTTCTCATTCAGTTGGCACTTAGTGACCTGAATCATGATACTCTGAATCTCAAGCTTGGCCTTCAGCAGCTGTCCCAAACGCAGGTTTCCCCTCTCCTCCTTCCAAATGATGTACTATTTCGTGTGCTCAGCAATGCTTCACTACATTACCCAGGCTTAATTTTCCCTGCAGCACATGAAGAATTAGCATAGTATAGAGATGTCTCTAGGGTTATTGATAAAGGTAGGCTTTCCTCAGGAACACTGCACTTCTACTTACAAATCCCCATGAAAGGATCCCTCTGACGTGTTCGATGTGTTTAAAATGGACGCGTTGCCTTTTCATCTTGATGGCACGCCATATTTTCTGCACACCGACACGCTTTCCACTTACCTTGCGGTTTCTGAAGACCGCACTCACTATATGCTCTTAGACTCCTTGGACCGCTGTACTAAACACCACCTGCTCTATGTCTGTCCCCCTGTCGCCCCTGTCTACTCGACTTCTGTCCGGCGCTGCGAGATCGCTCTCTTTCTCGATCGCCCAGACGCCCTCTCGCTGTGTTCTAAGTCTCTCCTCAGAGTCTTCCCCCCGGTCTTCATCCCGTCTCCTGCGGGCTGGGTCTTCGCTACCGATACCCCCCAGGTGGTCACCATGGTCTGCCCGGTCAGCCCGGTCTCCAAATACAGGCAGACCATCAACGGGACGGGTCTCCTCCGCCTCGGTATGGGCTGTAGTGCCCACTCCGACGCCTTCAGCCTCCCTGCCTCTGCTACTATGGACGGTGACGCCCCGCTGACGGTTCATCGCGCCCCCTTCCACATCGGACGTGACGTGGTCTCATCGCTCCTGGCCAAGACTCCCCTTGGACCCTTCCCCTCCCCGCCGCCGTCGCCCGGGTCGTCTCTGGCCCCCCCCGCTGGACCTCCCTCCAGCACTTCACGCGCTCCAGGAATCCGTCTCTCCGGTCCCCGCCTTCGACCCCTTCCTCCCTTGGTGGGGGTGGGTGCTCCTCCTCGGCGTCGTCTTCGTCGCCGGTGGGGTGGCCTTCTTCTGTCTCGTCAGGTCCCGTCTCGCAGGCCTCCCCCACGATCCCGCCATCCCCGTCTTGGCCCTCCATGGTCGTCCGCCGGGCGGAACGCTTCGTGCCACGAGGACGTGGCGTGATTTTAACGGGGGGGGTATGTGGTGCCCCGCGAGCCGCGACACCACTCGTGTCATCATCATTATTTTCCGATGACAACAGCGGTATCGACCGCTAAAACACAACACGGACTCCAACACATGATTGTCTCCAAATGCACTGTTCATTTACCAACCTATACACAATTGCAATTGCCCATTAACGCACCCGCTTATCTCTCTAAGCCAAAACACAATCAACCGCGGCCAAAACACGATCAACCGCGGAACAAAATGTTATGAAAACAAAGCTGCGTCACCGCGTGACAGCTACACTAGGATTAAAATCGACCTTATTACACATGTCGGTTAGGTAGATTATTGTATGAGCTCGGTGTGAGTTTGATGTATGACTCACACGCCTGACGTATTACCCTCGTGATGTCTGTATGTATGTCATGCCTATATAAGAAGCATTTATGCAGCCAAGAGATCAGATCAACCAGCACTCTGTTCGTTGCTGTACACTCAGTTGTCCTTCCCTAGACAACATGGGTAGAACATTCATCTTTGCTACTGTGAGTATGGAGTAATGTGGTACCATAGAGGAAAGCGTATCTAACATATCTATTGTGTTCTATTATCTTAGTTTTACTTAGGATTATATTTCTATGATACTTTATTGTGCGAGTTTTTACTCAATATTATACCAGTGCTAACGTCAGTAACCAATGGTGAAAGAAAACCTGAAGACTCAGTGAGTCTCGTAAGCCAGTCGCTGGTTTAAACAATATTTTTACCCTTTGTAATATTAAGTAGTATTAAGGTAGAATAAAATACATATAAAGAAAGGCGACACCGTTTCATCACCCCATTTACGAACTCCTTTAAATACTCCTAAAGTACCAGAATTTTAAGTCAAGTGTCACTAATACAAACAGTGTGTCGTCTACCCTGTGTGCCCGGATTACGGGTTACAACATGATTATTATTATTATCTTTACTATGATTATTGCTATTATTGTTATTTCTATTTTCCTTTTTATTTTCAATCATACTACTTTGTTCATTTGTCTCATTCATTTCATTTCATCTTCCATTGATGTATATTTTCAGCTCTAGGGCTGCCTGGTACTTCATGAAATAAACCGTTTATTATTATTATTATTATTATTATTATTATTATTATTATTATTATTATTATTATTATTATTATTATTATTACACACGGAAATAGATAGATATAGAAGTTTATGGACCATTACATGCATATGGAATTCGGTTAACAAATCTCTCTCTCTCTCTCTCTCTCTCTCTCTCTCTCTCTCTCTCTCTCTCTCTCTCTCTCTCTCTCTCTCTCTCTCTCTCTCTCTCTCTCTCTCTCTAGCTTCAGAAAAAACACACACACACACACACACACACACACACACACACACACACACACACACACACACACAGGTAGAAAATAGATAGCCAGAGAGACAAAATAAAGATAGATAGAAAAATAGATAGAAAGACATAGATAACAGAACGAAATAACATGTGCACTCTACCTAACAATAAACACACACGTAAAAAAAATAATAATAAATAAATAAATAAATAAATAAATAAAATAATAATATAAAACAATCCCAGGTGTCCGCCATCCTACCTGGCAAAGCAACACCTGCACAGGCGGCGGCTGGCAGGAGGCTGGACGCGTAATTTCAGACGCTTTCGGCTCCCACAACAACTATTTCCCAAGGCCACAAAGGAGATTAGTCGGGTTCTCATGAGTGTTTTTCACATTCATAGTGAAGTACCCTCGTCAAACTCTCACTAGGCTCATAAAACTACTCATGTAAATACTAACACAGTCTCGCCGAAAGGCTTGTCATATGTAGGTGTGTAGGCCCCGAAATGTTGGAGAGTATGGGCCATGGACTCCACCGGTGCCAGATTGTCGTGCTCAGAGCCGCGTATTTACAGGTTTCTGGCCCATAACTGTTGCCAAGAAACACCAATCATTATCCGTTTAAACATAACCGTATATGAAGGCAGTTATTTGGGTGACGAAAGCAGTTTTGGGGTCTGAAATCGGCAAACATAAGAGGCAGAGCACGACAATCTGGCAACGTTGATGGACTCCCCCACACAGATGGTGCCGCCGTAAACTCTGCCTCACCGCCTTACGTGGTTAACAAATGTACCGTAACAGGCCACTCGCTAGTACATTTTTTTTACTATTCATCGCCTGCATATTTTACCTTTATTTTTACCTTTGTTCCCATTTACTATTACTCTGAAACTGTCGAGGTAACTTTGTTTTTAGGGTATATTACACGTGTTATTGATGCATGAGGTTACGAGGCAGACGCTAGGATGAGGGAAAACACACACACACACACACACACACACACACACACATCCACACACACACATCCACACATAGACAGACAGACAGACACAAAGACATCCATTCCCCATACACATGCATACTCAAAGAAATACAGACACACACACACACACACACACACACACACACACACACACACGGTACTCAGAAGGGCTGTTGGGGCTCACGTGTTCCCTGTCACACTGCTTCATATCATCACTGCCTCACCTTCGCCTCGCCTCGCCTCGCCTCGTGACTCGCGGCAGTAAACACGCCACACTTCCCGGCACCCACGCGACGCAGCTGGGTCGGTTTTCTCAGACGCTTCCTTCCGCCTGTCACATCAACTATTTCCAAAGGCCAAAAAGGGGATCAGCCGGGTTCTAATGAGTGTCTTTTTCTAGGTTCATGGTACAGAAGAAGGGTCACACCACCACCAGGGCCATTATACTATCCATGGAAATACTCAAAACTTCTATACGCGAATGCCTTGTCAAATGTTTAAGAATGTTACCACTAGACAGCTGTAGCGTTGTAATAAGTGTTATGCTAGGTTCATGGTACAGAAGAAGGGTCACACTACCACAATAGTCAATAAACTATCCTGAAATTCTAAAACTCCATGAAAGCCTTGTCAAATGCGTGTGCGTCTGGGAGTCGAAATGTTTAAGAATATGACCCTTAAACTGCTGAAAGGTTGTAATTAGTGTTTTTTTTAGGTTCACGGTACAGAAGAAGGGTCACACTACCACAATAGTCAACAAACTATCCCTGGAAATGCTAAAAACTCCCATGAAAGCCTTGTCAAATGTGTGTGCTTGGGCGACGAAATGTTTAAGAATATGAATATGTAATAAGTGTTTTGTTAGGTTCACGGTATACAGAGAAAGGGTAAAACTAAAACAAGAGTCATAAAACTACTGCTGGAAATGCTCAAAACTCCTATATACACGAAAGCTTTATCAAATGTGTGTTCTCGGGCGACGAAATGCAGAGGAATACGGTGAATCTTACAACGCAAAATAAGAAGGAAAAAAAAGAAGGGAAAAAAACCCGATTTACATAATGCTGCATCCCGCTGTGTGTAGTTGCTCATTCATAACAGCGGGCAGACTGATTGATTCCACGCCCATTGTTATCTGCGTTCACCCTCTTCGTGAATTACGCCGAGGCCTGAATGGTACAATATTTTCCCTAGTCGCTTTGTGCTGTTGCCTTTACCTTGTTCGTAGCCACCTCTATGTATCTGTCTATCTATCTATCTATGTATCTGTCTATAAATCTGCCCATTCGTCTGTCTGTCTATCTATGTATCGCTCTAAGTATATCTGTATTTATTTATCCACCTACCTATCTGAATGTATGTCTATCACTCTGCCTAGCTATCTGTCTATCTTTGTATCTATCCATCTATCTATCAATCTATTTATCTAGTTATGTAATATCCCTATATTAACTGAAATGATTAATTGAGATAAACAAAACAAAGAACAACATCGCCCTCAATAAAATTACACAACCGAATTAGCTATCTACCTACCTATTCACACACCTATCTATCTATGAACTATCTAACTCTATCTATCAATATTAACTAAAGATGTGAAGTAATAATATACTAAAACAAAGAACATCCTCCTCCTCAACAAAACGGTATAACCTGTTGAGTAGTTAAGTGAATGTGGACCCAAATTAACAATCTATCTCTCTATCTATTTATCTGTCGACCTATCTCTGTATTATACGAGCATACAAAAGAGTATAAACAAAACAATGCCTAGTATCACCGCAATAGAATGATACAACTCTCATTTAACAGTTAACTAAAAAGGACCCAAATTCCCCATACATAGGTCTATCTTTCTTTCCATCTATCTATCCATCTATCTACCTATCTCTATATTTACTGTACACATAAAATAATAATTGTGAAAACAATGAGCCTCTTCCTCCTCAAGAGAATGGTCGTTTAGGAGTTAACAGAATGTGGGCCGGAATTTCACTGGTCTCTCACGACGTTACGAGGAGCTGATCAGCGGCAGCCTCGCCACACGGCCCCCAACAAGGCTGAGTGTGCCGCCGCTGCCCCCGTCGCGGTCGCATTACGAGTGTCTGGAGCGCTCAGTGTCAAGGGAAGGGCTGCATAATCCTATTTACGCCCCACAATGAAGCGCTTTAGCGTCCACACCCCGCCAAACAGCTGTTGCGGCGCAGACATTCGCTGTAAGCCAAAGTGTCGTAAATATGAGAGCAAGGCGGCGGCACGAGGCTCCGGGGCGCTTTAGCCGAGCATGCATTACGCCACACATCATTAGCTGGCGAGGGGCGGCGACGGCGAGGCTGGCCAGGAGTACGAAGGGACGGCGGCGGAGGGCTATCACGCCGCCGATACGAGGCACGTCGCCATTGTGGAAGAATGAGGAAGATTGCAACAGATACACACACACACACACACACACACACACACACACACACACACACACACACACACACACACGAGTGAGTGGTCTCAGTCCTACCCAAAGATCGGTAATATGAGCTCTGTGCTCTTCCGAAGGGGAAAGGCTGGCTGTCTCGAGAGGCCCGCAGCAGACCAAGAGGTGAATTACACAAACACACACACACACACACACACACACACACACACACACACACACACACACACTCACTCACTCACTCTCTCTCTCTCTCTCTCTCTCTCTCTCTCTCTCTCTCTCTCTCTCTCTCTCTCTCTCTCTCTCTCTCTCTCTCTCTCTCTCTCTCTCTCTCTCTCTCTCTCTCTCTCTCTCTCTCTCTCTCTCTCTCTCTCTCTCTCTCTCTCGGCCGCATATTTCCGAAGAGTATGCAAGATTGGCACCACCTCGAGCCCCTGAGCCCTGGGCGCTGATTGAAGTGATTCCACGCATTCGTGAACGCTACGCCTTCATCGTTACATAACTGCTTTAGACCAGTGTTGACGCCGTACGCTTTACTGTTAAATCCGGCGAACGTATTGACTCTCGGTAGAATTCCAGAGACGATGATGTGAGGGGACTTGGTCTTGTATTTCCGAATGACTTGACGGTATTTTGCTAACAGGTCCTGAGATTGAGTTGACTGAAGGTCGCTAGTTCCCGCATGAATTAGATACACTGTGTCGTCCTTCGCATTTACTGAAACTACATCGACAGCTGATTCAATATCGTCCAGTTTGGCTCCGGGGATACAGAAACGCTGCCGTGTCAATGTATTCCTACGGCAAAACTCCGTAAGTTGGCCTCTCACCAGACTGTCGCCAACTAAGTTGACTCTAGTAGTCAGTTTGCCCATGCCAGGAAAAAGCGTCTGGTTCGTACAAGCGACAGCTGGGAGAATGGTCTTGTGGTTTCTTTTGGCAGGGGGCAGGAGGAGGAGAGTAAGAGGAAAAAGTAATAGAGAAACAGAAGGAGAGAAAGGGGGAAGAGGAAGATGAAGGATGGGGAGGAGGAAGAGAGGAAAAGAAGAAGAGGAGGAAAAGGGTAAGAGGAAGAAATATGAGAGAAGGAGAGGGAAAGGAAGAGGGAGATGAAGGATAAGTAAGAGAAAAAATAGTAACCAGAGAAGATAGGAAGGAGGAATGGAAGGAGGAGGAAGAGTAAGAGAAGAAAGGAGAAAGGGAAGGAAAAAGGAAGAGAAGGAACACGCAGAAGGGAAGGAGGAAGAAAAGGAAAGAGAAGAAGAAGTAGTAAGAAGAGAGAAGGAAAGGAAAGGAAGGGAAGGAAGAATCAGAGTAAGGTAAGAAAGAGGAAGGAGATAAAGAAACAAATAAATAAAGAAGAGAAGGAGGAGGCGGAGGAGGAGGAGGAGGAAGAGGAGGAGGAGGAGGAGGAGAGAGAGAGAGACGTAAGATGGAAAACAGAGAAAGGTGATGACCAGAAACAATGAAACGAAGAGGAGGAGCAAGAAAAAGGCGATAAAAGAGGAGAGGAGCATGGAAGGAGGGAAGAGGGCGTGTAAGAGAGGAGTTACAAGAAAACGAGAAAGACACCAACACATAAATTTAATAGAGGGAAGGGAAGGAGGAGGAAGGAGAAAGGAAAGATGAAGAGAAGAAAGGAGAAAGAGGAGGAAGAAGGAAGAAGGGAAGGGAGGAGGAAGAAAAGGAACAAGCAGAAGGGAAGGAGGAAAGGAAGGAGGAGGAGGAAGGGAAGGAGGAGGAGGAAGGAAAGGAAGGAAGGAACGAAATCAAAAGAAAAAAAGGAAAGGTAACAGAGGAAGGAGGAGGAGGGAGAAAGTAAAGATGAAGAGAAGAAAGGAGAAAGAGGAGGAAGAAGGAAGAAGGGAACAAGCAGAAGGAAGGAGGAAGGGAAGGAGGAGGAGGAGGAAGGGAAGGGAAGGAAGGAAGGAAATGAAAAGCAAAAAGGAAAGGTGAAAGACGAAACGGTAGACACGTGAATATATATGAAGTTCAATGGTAAAGGTAAAGTTGGGGGCACATACACTATAGCTGCAAGTGGCCTCAGTGCTCATCTCCGTCACATCAACCCTTGAACCTTGAATAACGACTACGCAGCCAGGCACGCTAACCACTTCATTACGGAGACGTATACAGTGATCCTAGTCTCGTATTCTGAATTAGAGTTACATCTAGAGTAGTGTGCATTTAAGAAACACATAAGAATACATAAGAATATACAAGAATAAGACAAGAATGTACAAGGATACACAAGAATATGACAAGGATAAGACAAGGGTACATAAGAATATATACGAATAAGACGGGAATATACACGGATACACACGAATAGGACAAGGATAAGACAAGGATACATAAGAATCTACAGGAATAAGACGGGAATATACACGGATACACACGAATAGGACAAGGATAAGACAAGGATACATACGAATACACAAGAATAAGACAAGAACATACAACACTAAGATACCAAAGAAAACGCAAGGATAATAAACAGCAATCAGTCAAGGCTGTCCTCATAAGGCAAGTTCCTCACCCCTTGAATCCTTTATGTCATCCTCCTCTGTACAGATGTTAGTATCCGTACAGAGGAGGATGACTTAAATGATTCAAGGGGTGAGGAACTTGCCTCTGTAGAGATGTTAGTATCTGTACAGAGGAGGATGACAAATTATTGAAGGGGTGAGAAACTTGCCTTTTGAGGATAGACTGAAGCATTTAATCTACACTCTCTAGGAAGGCGAAGGTTGCGAGGAGACTTGATCGAGGTTTATAAATGGATGAAGGGCTTTAATAAAGGGGATGTCAATAGGGTTTTGGTTGTAAAAGAGGCAGGTAGGACACGTAGCAACGGTTTTAAGTTAGATAAATTGATTCAACAAAGATATTGGAAAGAATTGGTTTACCAGTAGAGTGGTGGATGAGTGAAACAGGCTTGGCAGCCATGTTGTGGGTGCCAACACCATAGATACATTCAAGAAGATGTTGAATAAACTTATGGATAGTGAGGTAAGGTGGGGTTAGAATTACAGGAGCTGCTTCGTATAGGCCAACCGGCCTCTTGCAGACTCCTTACGTTCTTACGTTCTTATGAAACATGCACACTTATAGTTGAGAGAGAAAAAAGTTTTAAAGCCATATGAAAATGAATGATCACCTATATCTAACTTTCTTCGTCTATTTATCCTCAAGAAACAATTATATCGTTTTAGGGAATAAGTAAACACACATACTCTGACACTTGAGAGAGAGAGGAGGCAGGTCACGCCCAGTTCTGAGGCCAAGCAAAAAAAAAACGATCACCACATATTATAGTTGTTATGTTATATTACTGAGTTATAGAAAGGAAACAAGAGCAGAAAGAATGGCAAGGTGGCGGAGTTGAAGCAAAACGCACGTATTCTTCTACTTAAGAGAAAGGAGGAAAGAGTCACGTAGAGTTCTGAAGGTGAAACAAAGAAACGATCACCACATGTTATAGAGTTGTTGTTATGTTACAGAGTTCTTGTAGAAAGGAACGAGAGGAGGAGGAATGGCAAGGGACTGAGTGGAAGGGAAACACGTGTATTCTTCTACTTGAGAGAGAGAGGAGAGGAAAGTCACGTATAGTTCTGAAGATAACACAAAGAAACAATCACCACATGTTATAGAGTTGCCATAGCTGTTTTAGAGTTATATAGAATGGGAGCGACAGGAGGAGGAATGGCAAGGTGACGGAGTGGAAGCAAAACACATGTATTCTTCTACTTGAGAGAGAGAAGAGGAAGGTCATGTACAGTTCTGAAGCCAAACGAAAAAGAAACAATCACAACATGTTTTAGAATTGTTGTTATGGATATGCTATGTTATTTAAAGAGAGGTTACGAGAGGAGGAGTAATGGTATGATGGCGGGGTAGAAGCAGAACACACGCATTTTTTTTACTTGAGAGAGAAGTGAGAAGGCGAAGAATGCCGCGTACAGTTCAGAGCTAAACGAAAAGAAACGGTCACTGCGTACTATAGGGGTTGTTATATTCAGGTTATGGTAAAACTGACCTCTCTTTTTGGCTTTTCATTCTTCTCTCTGTACAGGAGCAGCATTTAGTGAGCCTTTTGTTTACTTGTCCTTGCCCTTAAGTTGTTTCCTATACGGTAAAAAATAGGAGTTATAGAAGGGGTACGATAATGAGGCATGGCAAGGAGGCGAAGTGGAAAGGACATTATCTGCGTTTTCTTTTCTTTTTCTTTTAAACTTTTTCTCCTCGATCTACATCCTCTTTTCCCCTACGTTCGTCTTCTTTCCTCTTGGTTTCTTCTGCGTATTCTTTTCCTTTATTTTCCGTGTATCTTTTCCTGCGTCTCGTGTTAACAGCATTACTGGTTCTGATGGGGCAGTATCGACCGACGAAGGCGATGGAGAGGAGAGGAACGGTGCTGACGGGAGGCTGGCTCACTGTGTAGGGTCCAATTCTCTACCATTTTGAGGCTGACACACCCACACCCAACCCCAGACCGAGACACACACATTGGATAAGGCTTTCGTAGAGGTTGTTTTAGTCTCTCTCTCTCTCTCTCTCTCTCTCTCTCTCTCTCTCTCTCTCTCTCTCTCTCTCTCTCTCTCTCTCTCTCTCTCTCTCTCTCTCTCTCTCTCTCTCTCTCTCTCTCTCTCTCTCTCTCCTTTTCTCTTCTCTTCTCTTCCTTCCTTCCTTCCTTCCTTCCTTCCTTCCTTCGCGCTCCTGCGCTCCTGCCTAATGAATTTATTAGACTTCTTCCAAGGTATATATAAGAACTGGGATGCCCACATACCCAGTGATGTTATATACCTGGACTTTCAGAAGGCCTTCGACAAGGTACCGCACGAGCGACTCCTTAAGAAACTGCACTCGGCGGGCATTGGAGCCAATCTGATGGCGTGGATAAGAGATTGGCTCACCGACAGAAAACAATGAGTACTACTCAACGGACAGCCTTCCGATTGGCTTCCAGTCACTAGTGGAGTGCCTCAAGGGTCAGTGCTGGGACCCATTCTCTTCATCATATATATCAACGACCTCGAATCAGGACTGAAATCCACACTATCGAAATTTGCTGATGACACCAAGGTGGGGGAAAGGCCCTCACAAAGACCGACTGCGAAATCATTCAGAAAGACCTCAATCACATTATCGAGTGGTCGGAAAAATGGCAATGCAAAGTCATGCACATTGGGTCCAGAAACAGTAACCACACATACATC